>NW_013668689.1:59249-61594 GCF_000517525.1 Limulus polyphemus
AGAAAAGATGTTCAAATGTAAAGTTTTATGTTCTAGTATAATGCATGATGCTAACTTAGTATCAAAATAATGGGAACTATAGAAAAGATGTTCAAATGTAAAGTTTTATGTTCTAGTATAATGCATGATGCTAACTTAGTATCAAAGCGATGGGAACTATAGAAAAAATGTTCAAATGTAAAGTTTTATGTTCTAGTATAATGCTCGATGCTAACTTAGTATCAAAATGATGGGAACTATAGAAAGATGTTCTAATGTAAAGTTTTATGTTCTAGTATAATGCTCGATGCTAACTTAGTATCAAAATGATGGGAACTATAGAAAGATGTTCTAATGTAAAGTTTTATGTTCTAGTATAATGCATCATGCTAACTTAGTATCAAAATGATTGCAACTATAGATAATAATAATAAAATGATACTGACTAGATATGTTCTATTATACAGTGATACTAGCTTTAGATAATATGTTATATTATACAATGATACTGACTTTAGATAATGTTCTATCATACAGTGATACTGATTTTAGATATTATGTCCTATTATACAATGATACTAACTTTAGATATTATGTCCTATTATACAATGATAATAACTTTAGATATTATGTTTTATTACACAGTGATACTGACTTTAAATAATATGTTCTATTATACAGTGATACTAACTTTAGATATTATGTTCTATTATACAGTGATACTAACTTTAGATATTATGTTCTATTATACAGTGATACTAACTTTAGATATTATGTTCTATTATACAGTGATACTAACTTTAGATATTATGTTTTATTATACAGTGATACTAGCTTCAGATATTATGTTATTTTATACAATGATAATAACTTTTATAGGAACTATGTGCAATTATACCGTGATACTGACTTTACATAATATGTTCTACAAGGAAAAGTACACATCCCCAGTGATTGGAAAAGTAAAAATTAATCTATCAAGTTAAATTATTTCATGGACTTTACAAAGGTTAATTGTATTACTCTGTTGGTTTCACTCAAATTCAAAGCTCTAAGCTACTTATACCACCCACCATAAAAAGTAATTGTTGAGCATTTCAGTCATACTAAGAGCCACTCAACAATAACATATGGTAAATTTATTTACAGTTTTATTGTTTAAGTTACATCACACTTTTCAAATGTGAATAATAGTGTGCTTAATTCCTAACAATTTAGTGTAGAATATTCTGCTTGTGAAATAAAATTTGGCATCAACATTATTCATGCCTGTTTTTCTGTCATTCCAAAAGTGAATGTTGAGCTTTGCCTGCAGGTGTAGCTTTTGAAACGCAGCACGGGAAGTGGCCACCATAAACGGGAAACAGATGAATGATCGGACAGATAACATGGTTTGCAATATATATAAGGTTTTACAGTGATACTAGCTTTAGATAATACAAGCTGAGGTACTCATCCTTTTCCAGGTTATGAACTTTAAAAAATGTGGGGTGGATACTACAATAAATAACATAAAAATCCTAACTTTCACAATTTATTTATAACATAACATGTTATTATAGTATTCATTATTACCTCACCAAAAGTTTTGTGTATGCTTTAAGAACTCAATATTTATATATTTAAAACTTGGTATACACTGTGGAACAGTCAAGGGGTCTTTGTATTAAAAGGTAGTGACCAAAGTAGTGGTGGTAGGTGTGCTTTCTGTTACTTGATTTCAACACCCAGCTCTTAATGTCCTTCCACTAATTACCTATCTAACATGTTGCATTATGCACATTGCAATACTACTAACTACCTGTATGATGTGTCACATTACACACACTTCAGTGCCACTAACTACCTATATGATGTGTCACAGTAGACACACTTCAGTACCACTAACTATCTATATGATGTGTCACAGTAGACACTTCAGTACCACTAACTACCTGTATGATGTGTCACAGTACAACACTTCAGTACCACTAATTACTTGTATGTGTCACAGTACAACACTTCAGTACCACTAACTACCTATATGATATTTCACAGTACAACACTTCAATACCTCCAATTACTTGTATGTGTCACAGCACAACACTCCAGTACCACTAACTACCCGTATTATGTTTCACAGTACAACACTTCAGTACCACTAATTACTTGTATGTGTCACAGCACAACACTCCAGTACCACTAACTACCTGTATGATGTGTCACAGTACAACACTTCAGTACCACTAATTACTTGTATGTGTCACAGCACAACACTCCAGTACCACTAACTACCCGTATGATGTTTCACAGTACAACACTTCAGTACCACTAATTACTTGTATGTGTCACAGCACAACACTCCAGTACCACTAATTACTTGTATG
>NW_013668689.1:62573-75324 GCF_000517525.1 Limulus polyphemus
CTACCCGTATGATGTTTCACAGTACAACACTTCAGTACCACTAATTACTTGTATGTTTCACAGTACAACACTTCAGTACCACTAATTACTTGTATGTGTCACAGCACAACACTCCAGTACCACTAACTACCTGTATGATGTGTCACAGTACAACACTTCAGTACCACTAATTACTTGTATGTGTCACAGTACAACACTTCAGTACCACTAACTACCTATATGATGTGTCACAGTACAACACTTCAGTACCACTAACTACCTACATGATGTGTAACAGTACAACACTTTAGTACCACTAATTACTTGTATGTGTCACAGTACAACACTTCAGTACCACTAATTACTTGTATGTGTCACAGTACAACACTTTAGTACCACTAATTACTTGTATGTGTCACAGTACAACACTTCAGTACCACTAACTACCTATATGATGTACACACACTTCTATTATACAGTGATACTAACTTTAGAAATAAGTTCTATTATAAAATGTGATTTTAGACAATATGATGTACTATAATAAGTAATTCTGACTACAGTTTTTAGAATAACACATGGATTATAAAATGAGTTTCTAAGAAAAGAAAATTAGACGAACCTGAAACTCCTCTAAGCGAGCTCTTTTCTTGATTAGGTCTGCTTGAAGTGTCAGGAATGACTGCAGAAGTGGCTCTGTTTCTTCTACCCACTTAGAACACTTCTTAAACTGTTCTTCATATTCATTCCACTTAACCATACCAACATCAATGGATGACTTCATCTCATCCACATTGGCTTTGAATTGCTTGTACTCTTCTTCAATTCTCTTTACATCCATGTCAATTACATCTTTCTCAGCTTGCTCTTCAAGTTGTTGCTTAGTTTGTTCACTTAATTCTAAAGCATGATTTAGTTTCTGTAATCCTTCATCCTGCTCAGCTTGCAGCACCTACAGATCAAGGTAAACATTAGTAATATTTGTTAATGTGTCACATTCTCCTACGGCAGCTCTGATCATTACTACTCAACCATAATTCTTATACCAAACTTCAAGTGAACATTACTAGCATTTATTAATGTTTCACACTCATCACAACAGCTATCTATTCATAGATTTTATACAAAAAAACTTCAAGTAAATATTATATAAAACAGGCAATATCTGATATGTACAGCTACAAATAGTATGTAGGAAAACTACATATTTCCACATACCTTGATTTTACTAGTTTTTCCTTTCAATACCTCCTTGTCACCAGATGGTTGAGCACACTTACTGAGCTTTTCTTTAGCAGTATTTAGCCAACGTCCAAATTCAGAACAAGCATCAACAAACTGCTGATAGATATCCATCTGTGTTTTCTGTTCACCCATGTATTCCTGTAGAACATAAATTTCAGTGAATAAGAGAAACATAAAAATATTTAACTCCCCCTTGTTTGCTGGACCAAGGAATGGTACTTGTCAGTTAATGGGAGAAACATAAAATATTTAACTCCCCTTTGTTTAGTGGACCAAGGAATGGTACTTGTCAGTGAATGAGAGAAACATAAAATATTTAACTCCCCCTTGTTTACTGGACCAAGGAATGGTACTTGTCAGTTAATGGGAGAAACATAAAATATTTAATTCCCCCTTGTTTGCTGGACCAAGGAATCGTACTTGTCAGTTAATGGGAGAAACATAAAATATTTAACTCTCCCTTGTTTACTGGACCAAAAAATGGTACTTGTCAGTTAATGGGAGAAACATAAAATATTTAACTCCCCCTTGTTTACTGGACCAAGGAATGGTACTTGTCAGTTAATGGGAGAAACATAAAATATTTAATTCCCCCTTGTTTGCTGGACCAAGGAATCGTACTTGTCAGTTAATGGGAGAAACATAAAATATTTAACTCACCCTTGCTTGCTGGACCAACGAATGGTACTTGTCTGCAATTTCACCTGCCCCACTCTGTTGTTGCAATTCTTCAGCCTTTGCATTGACTGACTCTATCATTGGTTCAAAGGACTCAATGTCTTGCACAAGACTCTGTATGAACCAATACAAAGGTTTTCTGGATAATACTTGACCAAAACTTTTAATGGTTTCTACTACCCTCAAACTTTACCTTTAAATTTCAATATTAATAATTCTATAATTTGATCAGAAAATTAAACAACAGTTAAAATCATATTCTGCATAAAAACCTTAGAGGATGTAGATAAATTTTTTAGAAGTGTTTCTTTTATTTATGTTCATTCTTTTTTCCCAAACTAAACCCATTTCTGGCCAACTGATAAAAAAAAAGATTTAATTTATGATGTTTAAAACTAAAGTTTTATTTTTCTTTCTGCAACTTTTGTCTCATCATGTAATAAATTAAAGTTTCGTTTTTTTTGACAAAAAAAAAAAAGATTATGATATATGAATTGGATGTATATTTTGATTTCATTACAAAAGATTTTTTATTGTCACCTAATTGTTGGATATACAAGACTGTTTAGTGTAAGTATTATTATTTAATTTATTTTGTTACTTAATATTTAATGATTGTTTAGTTTTTAAGGCAGGAGTGTTAAAGACAGATTGTTTTAAAAGTGTTAGATGTGACAAATTTATTTAAGTAACTACGTACGATAATCGTATTTGTGTTTGCAATTACATTATTATCTAGGCTTTACTAATATTGTTGATGTCATGTTACTCAAATCTTCTGTATTCTTCTTGTTACCTTAACTGAGTATTTTTACGTTATAGCACTGCTCGCGTAGCTTGTTGAAAATTCGAGGCCTCAGTGAACAAAATATATATACAGGTGACTGAGCAAGAGCAAGTAAATAGAGAAAAGTCAAGTCCAGTGAGAGATAATCAGTCAGATCTAGACTGAGTGATTGAAAGTTTAGCTGTGTTGGGTGATTTATAAAGAAGTTAGAAGTTTAGTAAGAAAACATTAAGTAGAAAGTAAAGTTAATTAAAATTCAGTCTGAAAAAAATTAGAAAACATAAAATAAGCTGGCATGTGAGTGATTAACCATAACCATTGATATTTTAGTGACTTTCACAGTTTAATAGAGATAATGAGAATAATTTGTCTTGTCAAAGGGTGTTCTAAAGTAATTGAACCAGTCTGTGTGGACGAAAAAAGACAATTATTTGAAGTTCAAGACACAACTGTGGTAACTCACAGGGTAGCAAAAGTGAATTATTCACTGATACCATTGGGATCAGAGTAGAGAAAAATAGTTTGTCTTGTCAATTGGATTCTAAAGTAACTGAATCTACCTTAGTGGACTTTTGACAAGAAAAGATAATTATTTAGAGTTTAAGATACAACTGTGATATCCATAGTGTAAAGAATTTTTGAACATAGTTTGAATTGTTTTGAATATATTATTTTAAAACAAGTAGAACATGTGCTGTCCATTTATTTTCAAATTTATCACCAACAAGTCACAGACTTATCCTTATCCAACATATACATAAAACCCTGATAATAAAGTACAGTCTAGTTTATGACATTCAAAATGGTTGGATATTTTAATTTCATAACTAAAGAATTTTTCTCTGATCACTTGATACAGTACAGTCTAGTTTATGACATTCAACGTGGTTGGACATTTTAATTTCATAACTAAAGAATTTTTCTCCAGGTACTTGATACAGTACAGTCTAGTTTATGACATTCAATGTGGTTGGATATTTTAATTTCATAACTAAAGCATTTCTCTGGTCACTTGATACAGTGCAGTCTAGTTTATGACATTCAATGTGGTTGGACATTTTGATTTTATAACTAATATTTTCTGAAATATAATCTAGTTTAAAGTTTCTCAAAGGTGGTCATGTGGTACTCTAGTTTGTTGGAAGTGAGTAAGCAATGTGTCATAAAAACATTCTACTTTTCTAAAGCAATTTTAGAAATATACATGTATGTTAGAATAACAATTTCAATGAGATGGCAAAGTGGACATAAAGCCACAAGACAATATATTTCCCACAGTCTACTTTTCAGGTGTTTTATGTGTGGATATATTTTCACCCTACTATGAGTGTAACTAGTAGTGAACCACATATTATGTGTGGCTATACTTTCATCCTACTATGAGTGTAAGTAGTGGTGAACCACATATTATGTGTGGCTATATTTTCACCATACTAGGAGTGTAAGTAGTGGTGAACCACATATTATGTGTGGCTATATTTTCACCATACTAGGAGTGTAAGTAGTGGTGAACCACACATTATGTGTGGCTATACTTTCATCCTACTATAAGTGTATATAGTGGTGAACCACATATTATGTGTGGCTATATTTTCACCCCACAATAAGTGTAATTAGTGGTGAAACACATATTATGTGTGGCTATACCTTCATCCTACTGTGATTGTAACTAGTTCAATTTTTAAGAAACTCATGTTAGTCTTTCTCAGTCTACCTCTAACAACTACAGTTATAATAAAGTTTAATTTTTAAGAAACTCACGTTAGCCTTTCTTAGCCTAGCTCTTCTTTGAGAAACACTATCTCTGCCACTCGTTCCAACCTTCATAGTTTTCACCTGTTGTAACTTCTGGTCGTGATCACTGATCCACTGAGAAAGTCTAGCCTCTGCAGAGCTGTAGTCAGCCCATTGGAGTAGAGCAGACTCCAGGGACACCTGTATGCAATGTATCACAGTCACAAGTTTATAATCAATAACCTAAGGATGATATATAGCAATCTTAATGACTGGAACTATTGACTAAATATGATCGTGATGAGTACCACATTCGCACGTTAACAATCAACAAACTAAGGATGATATATAGCAATCTTAATGACTGGAACTATTGACTAAATATGATCGTGATAAGTATCACATTCGCACATTAACAATCATCAAACTAAGGACGATATATAGCAATCTTAATGACTGGAACTATTGACTAAATATGATCATGATAAGTATCACATTCGCACATTAACAATCAACAAACTAAGGATGATATATAGCAATCTTAATGATTGGAACTATTGACTAAATATGATCGTGATGAGTACCACATTCGCACGTTAACAATCAACAAACTAAGGATGATATATAGCAATCTTAATGACTGGAACTATTGACTAAATATGATCGTGATGAGTACTACATTCGCACGTTAACAATCAACAAACTAAGGATGATATATAGCAATCTTAATGACTGGAACTATTGACTAAATATGATCGTGATGAGTACCACATTCGCACGTTAACAATCAACAAACTAAGGATGATATATAGCAATCTTAATGACTGGAACTATTGACTAAGTATGATCGTGATGAGTACCACATTCACACATTAACAATCAACAAACTAAGGATGATATATAGCAATCTTAATGACTGGAACTATTGACTAAGTATGATCGTGACAAGTATCACATTCGCACATTAACAATCAACAAACTAAGGATGATATATAGCAATCTTAATGACTGGAACTATTGACTAAGTATGATCGTGACAAGTATCACATTTGCACATTAACAATCAACAAACTAAGGATGATATATAGCAATCTTAATGAGTGGAACTATTGACTAAATATGATCGTGATAAGTATCACATTCGCACATTAACAATCATCAAACTAAGGATGATATATAGCAATCTTAATGACTGGAACTATTGACTAAATATGATTGTGATAAGTACCACATTTGCACATTAACAATCATCAAGCTAAGGATGATACATGGTAATGTTAACAACTGTAGCTACCCATTAATTATGATGATTGTAAGTACCACAGTCACATGTAACAATCATAAAACTAAGGATGATATACAGTAATGTTAATGAATAGAGTTACTCACTAAGTATGATCATGGCAAGTACTACATTCACACATTAACAGCAATAGTAATAACTGTAGCTACCTACAAATTATGATCATAAGTACTACAGTTAAATGTTAACAATCATCAAACTTAACATGATATATATAGCAATAGTAACAACTGTAGCTACCCACAAATTATGATCACGATAAGTATTACATTCACACATTAACAATCATTAAACTAAACATGATATATAGCAATAGTAATAACTGTAGCTACCTACAAATTATGATCATGATAAGTACCACAGTTAACTGTTAACAATCATCAAACTTAACATGATAGTTCGCGATAGTAACAACTGTAGCTACCTACAAATTATGATCATGATAAGTACCACAGTTAACTGTTAACAATCATCAAACTTAACATGGTAGTTCGCAATAGTAACAACTGTAACTACCTACAAATTATGATCATGATAAGTACTACAGTTAAATGTTAACAATCATCAAACTTAACATAATATATAGCAATCTTAATTACTGTAGCTACCCACTAATTACCATCATTGTAAGTACCACAGTTAAGTGTTAACAATCAGCAAACTAAGCATGATATATAATAACCTTAAATGAAACATTAAAATAGTAAAATAAATGAGATTAAAAATGGCACATGTGTAAAAGTTTATCAAAATTTAATAGAGCACACTGTTAAAATTTACTGCACAATAAAACAATAATAAGCAGGACACCAAGCCCTGTTAAACATTCTCTTGATGTTTCTGTGGTGATATATACCTCCAACATCAAGAAAAGTAACAATATGAGACTGGTTACATATATACCTTAACAACTGCTTGTGTATATCAGACTTAAGAATTTTCATAATTACCCAAACTATTGTACACTCTACATTTACAAAATGTATATTGACATATTAGAGAATCTGTGGAAATTACAAAAACCATAGTAACATTCTGAATAAAGATTTTGATAATCTACTTTGTAAATAGACAA
Organism: Limulus polyphemus; assembly: GCF_000517525.1. Lineage (NCBI taxonomy): Eukaryota > Metazoa > Arthropoda > Merostomata > Xiphosura > Limulidae > Limulus > Limulus polyphemus. Next base: position 69,375 of record NW_013668689.1, read on the forward strand.
TGTAACAACCTGGTTAATAATGAAAATTATTTAAGTCATGTATGTGCATATGTTATGACATATAAGTCACATTTGGAGTATTGTGTTCAGTCTTGGGTTTCTTACCTTAGAGTTCAGAAGAGGGCGACTAAGATGGTACCTGAGATGGAAAGGTTGTTATACAAGAAAAGATTAAGATCTGTTTTCTCTTGAAAAAAGAAGAGTTAGGGGGGATCTGTTTGAGGTGTTTCAGACTTTTAAGGGAAGTTAACATTTCATTACATTCAAAATGTATTTCCGATAGGTACTTACCTCAACTCACCCAAAGCTATCTTGATCCTGGTTTGCCCTCTAAGCATTACTAAAAAACATTTTGCCAACAGTGCACCAGTCTTTTATACCCCATCAGTTTCACAACATGTGCTGATCATATGGCTACCCTCCACAAATCCTACTGTGCCATCTATACTAATGCAGCTAGTTCCCTCTACTATTCTATAAAAATTCACACTTCAGAGAATTGGCAGGTATAAACTAGAAATACTGGCATATCAATGAGGAAGAAGGGTGGGAACTGGATGAGAGGAGGTAAGCACCTATCGGAAATACATTTTCAGTGTAAGAAAATGTTAACTTCTGAAATGATCTTACTTCCTCTTACCCAGAGGTAGAATCCTACATTGCAAAGATGAAGATGCATCAATAGTCAGTTAAGCAGAAAGCAATCATACTGAAAGAACAGGTGTGCAAGAAAAACAAAAAATAAAGCACACCTATGGGCTATAAGAATTACAGGCATGAGTGTGATCATGAGGTTCTTCATTACCAGCCTGTTGTCAACATACATGTCATACTTCATTCAAATATGTAGCAGGCCATAATACCGAACATAGCGATGGTAAGTCATAGTATGGTGCCAGAGAAAAAATAATAATTAGACATGGCTAGGGCTAAAGGACCGTGAATTGTAAATGAATAGGTCAACTGTGGTCTGCCCAAGCAAAAAATATCCAGGGGAAGCACCTTGGAATACATTGGATTATACCAAGTGTGGTCCATCTTGACAAAAACATTCAGTTGGAGGCACCTTGGAATACATTGGATTATACCAAGTGTAGTCCATCTTGACAAAAACATTCAGTTGGAAGCACCTTGGAATACATTGGATTATACCAAGTGTGGTCCATCTTGACAAAAACATTCAGTTGGAAGCACCTTGGAATACATTGGATTATGCCAAGTGTGGTCCATCTTGACAAAAACATTCAGTTGGAAGCACCTTGCATAAGCTAGTGAGATTAACAAACACAGTCTTCCTGGGCAAAAAATATCCATGGGAAGTGCTTTGGATGGACAAGTATGGACAAGTGTAGTCCATCTGGACAAAAACATCCAGGAGAAACACCTTGGGATACATCATATTATGCCAAGTGCAGTTCATCCGGGCAAAAATATCAAGTGGAAGCACCTTGTATACAACTTAGAGATCGACAAGTGGAGTCTGCCAGGGCAACACCCAGGGTGAAGCACATTGGATACATAGGATTAGCTCAAGTGCATTCTTTCCAAGCAGAAAACATCCAGTGGAAGTGCCTTGCATATGAAATTGTGATCAACAAGTGCTGCCTGTCCGGGGAAAAAAGATCAAAGGGAAGCCCCTTGAATCATGAATAATTTGTATTGTATGATCATTGTTCAGTACAACAATGATTATAATAAAGATAGCCCTCTTCTTGCTGAGTGGATATACATGATCCTATTTTGTTTGGTATTCAAAACCCTCTCAGGAGAAAACCTCCTTGGTCCACCACTCCAGCGACTAGGAATCAGAAGGAGCAAGGACTCCCATGCTCCACTAGAAGAGCAGGGTGTGGCAATATGAATTGGGGAGTCCAGAGGAATGAAATACCCTGTGATTCCCTATTTTAAAAAGCAGAAAGATCCTGCTTTACTCATGTAGTCCAGGAGTGACAGTTCTTTATATATATATGAAATAGTGCTAAATGAAATTATACTTATATATATATACCACCAGACAAGCAGCTGGTATTCTTACAGAAACACCCAATCTCAACAGTGAGCATTATAAAAGTATGCAGATTAAGTGCTAATATAATAATAAACATACCTGACCAGGCAACACCCACTACCAGGTGGGATCCTGAAATATGATGTATGTCAACAAAATAATATTAAAAATAATAATATGTCGACTTACCCCAGTCAAAGGTGAACAGACATGTGTAGTATTGCAACAGGAGGAAGACAATACCTGCCCAAGGAAGACTCAGCTAGGTTGAGCAGATAATGTGCAACAAATGTCCACATACCAGCCTGAATGATCTCCTCTAAAGAAGGGTAGTTTTGAGCAGATAAAAACAGAGTTAGATGACTAATTTGGTGCAAAGAAACATTACATAGATGGCAACCTTCCATGGACTAGTCAGAATATGCCAGTGATATGAGTTGATAATACCAACCAGTGAGTGAAATAGGCGATAGATCATGGGAAACACAGGAATTGCATGGAAGGAATAGACAGGAACAATAACCACGAAAGGAGGCAATAAGAGCCATATAACACAGCAGGGAACGAATTAGACAACGTACTCAACCCGGATCCGAATGGGAGTACAGGTGGGAAATGGAAGATAAGGAAATAGGAGAAAAAGCTAAACAAACTTCCCAAGCAGCCAATATCCTTGGAAGGAAGGCCTGATCCAGATCGAGGATAACATACAAGGAATGGTAAAGGATGCAGGAAAGATTAATGGCATAAATATCTGAACAACGATGACTGCATGCCAGGAGGGGGAGGAATTATGTCTTAAGGGAAGGATGGTACAAATAACACATTGCAAAGAGTTCAAAGGGAGAATCAAACAGGGCATGAAGGACAACAATGAGATCCCAATCCAGCAGAACAAAGGAACATGGTGGATGGACCAGACAAAAGGAACAGAAAAGGAGGGAAATTACCAGGGAGGAGAAGGCTTTCTGGAAGAGGAAGAATGAAATGTGGTTCACAGGGTAGCTCTATAATGAGCAACAGTTGAAACAAAAAAACCTTGATTAAACAACCAGGTGAAGAACAGAAGGACAGGATGGTTGAAAACCATGGTGTCTAGCCAAAGTCAGAAGTAAGATCAATGCCACTGGTACATAGACAAGGAGGAGGGACAAATGGTATGGGCAAGGAAAAATGCTACATAAGGAGTGAGCCACTGAGCTGAAGCAAGGGACTAGACAAACTCCACATGTGAAGATGGAGTTTGGTGATGTTGTGATGAAATACGTTCGATCGTGTTTGTCATTGAAGTGATTGGGATAGAGGTAAAGGCAGAGGCTGTTTCTTCAGTATGAGCCGGAGCAGAAGGAACCACTTCTGAGCTGGCCAATACAAAGCAACCAGCAGAACATGACAAGGAGTGGTCTGGATAAGGGAAATGATTTTAGAGGTGAGTCTGATCAGAGGCATATAGGTGAAAATCCTTCCAATCATGACTGAAAGCATCCGCCCCGAGTTGAGGGGTGAGAAATGGAAGACTAAATGAAGAAAGTGTGGCATTCCATTGAGTGGCAAACACATATATATATATATATACAGTGTTCCCAGTTGAGAACACACCCACAGAAGTGCTTGAGGATAGAGGGACCACTCTGTTGGGAGAACATGGTTGGAACGGAATAAGTGATCGACCACAAGAATAATTATTCTGGAAACATGATACGCCAGAACCGTCATGTTGAGGTCATTCACTTAGTGCAGGAGATCCAGAGTCTGAAACACAAATCTAAACTTGGTTCCCCCTTGCTTGGTGATATAGTTGACAACAGTGGAATTGTCAGTATGAACCATAACTACCCACCCCCACAGAAGTGGGAAGAAATGAGACAAAGCCTGATGAACTGCCATAGGTTCTAGGATGTTGATATGGAGAGAAACCTTCTCTACTGACCACAGACCCAAAATCTCCTGGCAACAAGTAATATTTTGTTGTTAATCTCACCTTGGCTTCAGACACTTTCAACACTAGACTGACAGTACTATACTGTTGTAAGCCTCACATTGTTTTCAACATTTAATAATAAATAATATAATTATTGTTAATCTCACCTTGGCTTCAGACACTTTCAACACTAGACTGACAGTACTATACTGTTGTAAACCACATATTGATTTCAACATTTAATAATAAACAATATTTGTTGTTAATCTCATCTTGGCTTCAGACACTTTCAACACTAGACTGACAGTAGTATACTGTTGTCAATCTTATATTGATTTCAACATTTAATAATAAGTAATATTTGTTGTTAATCTCACCTTGGCTTCAGACACTTTCAACACTAGATTGACAGTAGTATACTGCTGTCAACCTCACATGGATTTCAACATTTAATAATAAATAATATTTGTTGTTAATCTCACCTTGGCTTCAGACACTTTCAACACTAGATTGACAGTAGTATACTGCTGTCAACCTCACATGGATTTCAACATTTAATAATAAATAATATTTGTTGTTAATCTCACCTTAGCTTCAGACACTTTCAACACTAGACAATCCCAAGCAGACTGAAGATCATGCATTTCAAGTGTGATGGCATTTTTTCCTGTAGGATGTGTTGTGTGAATTGTTTTTTCTCCAGCACTTAAAGCACCGTGGACAAGAGCTTGACCTTCTTCTTGTTTTCTAGTAACTTCCTGCTAAAAACCATAGTTAAAGTTAAAATATACTGTAACACAGTGTTTTTAAAACTTTATAAAAACAGTGATACCTCAGATTTTGAAATCAAAATAATGCTATATAAAACATTTATAAATGACATAAATAAACAAATAACTTTGTAATCCAGGACAGTAACATGTATTAGTTCACAAAACTTCCATCAAGTGTGAACCAAGTAGCTTCAGCAAGTGAATTTTGTCCATGAAATCTACATAAAATTAAAATAATCAGCTTTATGAAAATACAAAAATTTTGACAATATAAGCTCCAATAAAATATTTTATATCATTATGTTATTACATGGTGTAGACCAACTAATCACATCAAGGGATCCTAGTTCACAAAACTATAACCAGGGATATACCAACTAGACAGACTATGGAATCTCTGTTCATGAAACTATTACCAGGTGTAGACTAAATAGACAGACTATGGAATCTCTGTTCATGAAACTATTACCAGGTGTAGACTAAATAGACAGACTATGGAATCTCTGTTCATGAAACTATTACCAGTATTTAGACTAACTAGACATACTATGGAATCTCTGTTCATGAAACTATTACCAGGTATTAGACTAACTAGACATACTATGGAATCTCTGTTCATGAAACTATTACCAGTATTTAGACTAACTAGACAGACTATAGAATCTCTGTTCATGAAACTATTACCAGTATTTAGACTAACTAGACAGACTATGGAATCTCTGTTCATGAAACTATTACCAGTATTTAGACTAACTATACAGACTATGGAATCTCTGTTCATGAAACTATTACCAGTATTTAGACTAACTGGACAGACTATGGAATCTCTGTTCATGAAACTATTACCAGTATTTAGACTAACTAGACAGATTATGGAATATCTGTTCCTGAAACTATAATCAGGTGTACACCAACTAACCAGATTAAAGTGGCTGAAATGTAACACTTATTAATTACAAGCAAATAGGGAGCTGAACAGAATAGTTTTGTGGTGGCTAAAACTTAATATCTAGTAATTAAAGAATGTGGAACAAAGGAATTGGCTGTGGCTACATTATAACACCTTATAATTAAATAATGTGGAACAAAAGACTTGGCTGAGGCTACATTTTTACACCTTGTAATTAAATAATGTGGAACAAAAGACTTGGCTGAGGCTACATTATAGCACCTTGTAATTTTAGAATGTTGAATACAGAAGTTTGGTAGTGGATACATTACAACACCTTGTAATTAATGAATGTGAAT
>NW_013668689.1:75941-81431 GCF_000517525.1 Limulus polyphemus
GCTACATTACAACACCTTATAATTAAAGTATGTTGACACAGAAGTTTGGCAGTGGCTACATTACAACACCTTATAATTAAAGTATGTTGACACAGAAGTTTGGCAGTGGCTACATTACAACACTTTATAATTAAAGTATGTTGACACAGAAGTTTGACAGTGGCTACATTATAACACCTTATAATTAAAGAACATAAACAGAGCTGTTTGGCTACATTATAACACTCTGTAATTAAAGTGAAAGGCTATGATATAACACTTTAAATGTACAGGAAAGCATAAAATATATAATACACCTCCTTGTTTGCTTCAGTATTTACTCTTGAACTGTTTTTTCATGATACAAGTTCAAGTAATCAGATATAAACATACCTTAATTTTAGCCAGCTGAATCTCCACTGCTTCCCTGCTTCCAGTGGGTATTCCACATTCTTCCAACAGCGCTGTCATCTTCTTTATCCAAAGTCTACTCTCATCTACTTTATCTTTGTAGTGCTTGTGTTGATCCAACTGTTGTTCCACTTTACTATGGACATCCTATCATAAATCAATGTATAAAGAAAACTAGATCATAAACAAATATAATCTTATATTCATAATGATCAGAAATATTCTTATAACTCAACTGTTAAACGAAATAGAAAGAATACAAAAATAATTCATACACTTCTTAATTGCCATCATGATTAAACAGGTATGTTGCAGTCACAAAAGACACTGTTTTCTTGAAGTTCACGTTTATTCATTATTGCCATATCTAAAACAGCTTGATGAAATGAAATTATATAATGATCTAACTATTGATACTCAATGAACTTATTCAAATAACTTAAATAATTGTGTAAGTAATACAAAGTCTAGTATGAACTGATGATATATAAATGATGTTTTCGTTTTATAAATTTTCAAATAACAACTTTTAATAAAAACATATCTAATCAAACAGACTTCAAAAAATTATGCCCAATTAAATTTCTTAGACATAGATTGTTTGAAAAATTTATTATAAATTCTGACCTTGCATAAGTTGAAAATGACTTGGTAGCGAGAGTTGAGGATGCTCAGTTGGTTACGGATGTATGTATCAAGATGTGAGGTTAAGAGCCCCTGAGCTGAGAGAGTTAATTTATCAACTGATTCCTTTCCTTTCTCCAATTCCTCCAACAAACCCTGTACACAAAAAAATTTTTATTCAACAAAGTTGCAGAAAAATAATAATTAGGTTTTTGTAAACATGTTACTTCTTCAAAAATAATAATTAGGTTTTGTAAACATGTTACTTCTTCAAAAATAATAATTAGGTTTTTGTAAGCATGGTACTACTTCAAAAATAATAATTAGGTTTTTGTAGGAATGGTACTTCTTCAAAAATAATAATTAGGTTTTTGTAGGAATGGTACTACTACAAAAATAATAATTAGGTTTTTATGAACATGTTACTTCTTCAAAAATAATAATTAGGTTTTTGTAAACATAGTACTTCTTCAAAAATAATAATTAGGTTTTTGTGAACATGTTACTTCTTCAAAAATAATAATTAGGTTTTTGTAAACATAGTACTTGTTCAATACCAATTCACCAATCATCTTATTTTATATAACTTTGAAAGTAAAAGACTTAATATTTTTAAAAAAGTAATTAATTAAAATCTCAAACTTTTTGGAATTCTTTTCAGTTGAGTAAATTTCATTGATTTGTTGGTTTATAACTGTCACCATAACTGTCATCTGAATTATTACCATGTCATAAAAAACAAAATCAGGAGATGACAGTATCAAAAGTGTATTATTATCATCAAAAAACCAAAATTCAACAAACTTTTCACATCTTAATTGTAGGCCTGACATTAAAGAGACCAAAATCAACAAATAAAACACACATTGTAATACTTAACAACGCTCTCTGTGTGTTCTAGGCCTGATATTAAACTAAACAAAACTAATAAATAAAACAAACACTGTAATACTTAACATTATTTTACTGCCTGATTTTAAACTAAACTAACATATAAAACAGACATTGCAATAGTTAACAATGGTATTCCTGCCTTCTAGGCATGACTTTAAAATAAACAAAACCAATAAATAAAATAGTCCTTGCAATACATATAATGATGTCACTGCCTTCTAGGCCTGACTTAAAATCCATATATAAAAGAGACCTTACAATACATAAAATGTTTTCACTGCCTTTTAGGCCTGACTTTAAACTATAGACAATAAGAAAAAAAAAAACAAATATAAAACAGACCTTCAATACTTAACAATGTCTCTCTTCCTTCTAGACCTGACTTAAAACTATAGATATTAAGAAAACCAGGAAATAAAAACAGACCTTACTCCCCGTCTTTTCTAGGTCTTACTTTAAAAATAACAAAATCAACAAACAAAACAAACCTTAGAATATTTAACCATGCCTTCCTTCTCTTCCAGGCTTGATTTCAAAGTAACTTTCTGGGTTTTGATGTCTGCTTCCATTAGCTGCAACCATTCACTTACTTTTTCATACTCATCTTTGAACTCACGAAGTTGCACACAGATACTCTCTGAAAGATAAAAAGTGGTTGTTATAAGTTTGGCTGAAAAAAACTCACCATAAAATAAATATGCAAGAAATCCATTCTGTAAATTAACAGAAATAATAAAACTTTTCAAAAACTGATCATTAACTGCTTATTACTATGACTTTATAAGATGGGCATGATATGTTTCTCACCTAGTTTCTCCTTCATTTGTTCAATTTCAGAAAACAGGCTGTCAAAGTCATCTTTAAGAGCAGTTATTTCTGTTGAAATCAGATTCTGACCAGCTTCAGAACTAGCCACTTTAGCCACTTCTCCACAATGATCCATATTGTCCACCTTTAACTTACCTTGAGCTTTCTTGGTTAATAATTCCTAAAAGGACAATAAATTAAATTTAAGTTCAATGAGTTTCAACAATAACTCATTAGATAATTAGAATTAACAGTTATTTCAATAAAGTGTACCACTTTTAATCTGTTTGTTTGTTGGTAAGCACAAAGCTACACAATAGGATATTTGTCCTGTGCCCACCATGAGTATCAAAACCCAGTTTTTAGCAGTGTGAGCTGTCAGACTTATAGCTGAGCCACTAGGGCCTTTTAACCTGAAAAGTCCCTTTATATCACACACAAATGTTTTTTTATTAAAATATTAGATTTAGTTACAGCTTAACAAATTAAATATTTCAGTTTTTTTGTTTTGGATATTTTCACAAAGTTACATAAGTATTTTATCTGTGATAGCCATCCCTAATTTTAAAATTGAGACTAGAGAAAAAGTATTTTGTCAATAGTACTAACTACTACTACTAACTTTTGAGCTACTCTTGTCTGACTGAATAGTAAGATTTGATTATCACTCTTATAATGCACTTAATGTGCAGAGTGGGATTTTTTACATATGAGATGCAAACCATGAACCCTCAGATTTACAGATCTGCATGTTGAACACTAGCATATGCCTAGCTCAAACATTGTGATAGAAAAAAAAAGAGTTGTTAAATCTGAAGAACTATTGTTAACCAAAGCCTCCAAAGAAATTATCTAACATAATAAATCCTACCTCAACTTTAGCTCTGTATTTTTAATTGATTTGAGGTTTTGGTTTAGTTTAATGTGCTTAATTTTACTTTCTAATTTTTCTTATGTTTTATTGATTGGCATATTTATTGCAAAGTAACTTAGCAGTCTAGATAGAAGCTGTAGTTACTAACAATATTTTACTATAAAGGTGTAAATTGCCACTATTGAAAAAAGTTGGTAACACTGACCTTTAATATTGAAACACTTGTCTAAAACCAAGCTATAGTTACTAATAACATTCTTAAGAAAATCAATCATACTCACCTCTAATGTTGAAACACTTGTCTCAAGGCTGAGACGATCACTGACAGAACGAGTCATAGGGGGAATCTTCTCTCGCAACCTCTTCATCCAAGATACTAGATCATCACAGCTATTTTTGAATGCTGAATGGTCCTTATAGTTCTGGTCATTCTGTAAGACTTGAGCCTGAAGTGTAAAATCATAAAACAGTGTATTACTTAAAATGTTAAACAAGAATAAATTTGTTCTTTCTGCATCAGTGTTGGCTCACAGTTAATAAAGAGGTCTTGGTTGGTGATATTTTAACACCATCTCTAAGAATAAAGAACATTAAAACAGGTACTTATTTTATACATCTCGATTTATTTATGTGTGAACTTGAGTCATTGGTCTTTTTTAGCTGTAAACATTTTGGTAAAGTCATCATGCCAGACAAATCCTAACTGTAAAACTGAAATAACCTCCAAACCAAGATAAATCATCATACTTTCAACCAGACAACTGAACATTATGAAACACACTTTTAATTGTTTATATTCTTAAATAATCAGAGAATTGTTAAAGTTGTACCAGCTGTTGATCACCACAATCTGGAGAGGCTTGCTTACTCTTTGTGTTACAAACTTTTCTTAAAATGATTTTGAGTGATTGATTGGCTCCATTAGCTATATGGCCAGCCTCAAAACTTTTGTTGAAATTGGAAATGAATGCTTGGTTCCTCTTAGCTGTTTCTATCAGAGAAATTGTGCAGATAAAATAAATTCAGAGGTACAACCACTAGCTCTGTGCATCACACCACAAGATGTCACCTCAATGAATGGTAGAACCACCAGCTCTGTGCATCACACCACAAGATGTCACCTCAATGAATGGTAGAACCACCAGCTCTGTGCATCACACCACAAGATGTCACCTCAATGAATGGTAGAACCACCAGCTCTGTGCATCACACCACAAGATGTCACATCAATGAATGGTAGAACCACCAGCTCTGTGCATCACACCACAAGATGTCACTTCAATGAATGGTAGAACCACCAGCTCTGTGCATCACACCACAAGATGTCACATCAATGAATGGTAGAACCACCAGCTCTGTGCATCACACCACAAGATGTCACCTCAATGAATGGTACAACTACCAGCTCTGTGCATCACACCACAAGATGTCACATCAATGAATGGTACAACTACCAGCTCTGTGTATCACACCACAAGATGTCACCTCAATGATTGGCATAGAGAGGGAAATGAAGCTTTTTGGGTGTTTTGCTACAAAAATATGCAGTTTTTCAATAATTTTATGCCTAAAAGAAAGTAAATAAAGGTACTAATATAAAAAGGTAAGAAATACTTTATTTTTTGAAAATCTTTCAGGAGGCTCAACTTCCTTTTTCTCCTGTGATGAGTCACCACTCTTCTACACTGTATGTTTAATATATTAGGTCATCAAGGAATTAATGTCGTGTTTTGGAACACTTTCATTAACCACCCCTAAAAAACATACATCATGTATAATAGTTACATGAACTGCCTAAACGTCATGTTAGTGTAGTTTATATAAGGTGTGAAGTTTAGTATACTCTAATCCCTTTTAGTGATGGCACATGACGAGACACATTTCACATGTAATGCTGTTTG
>NW_013668689.1:82431-94834 GCF_000517525.1 Limulus polyphemus
AAAGTAGGAAGGTTACACTATAAACATGAGTTAAGTATTCAGTGAGTAATGACTGATAATCAACATGATGACATAATATCAAGAAGGTTCAGAAGGCATGTTAAAGTAGGAAGGTTACACTATAAACATGATTAAGTATTCAGTGAGTAATGATTGCTAATCATTATGATGACATAATATCGAGAAGGTTCAGTAGGCATGTTAAAGTAGGAAGTATTCAATGAGTAATCAGTTCAGTTACAGTCAGTTGTTTTGGTGTTATAAAAGTTACTCCATCTATTCTCTTACTCAAACTTGTTGAATTACGTGTTTGCTTACCTATAAATGGTAATTAAGTTAGGCATAAGTATGTCTCACAGTTTACATTGAAACATTGTCTATGTACTTATGCTTACAACCACAAGTAAAGGTAAAGTGTAGCATATGTTAAAAAGAAATAAAGTAATTTGTTAAGTAGACTGGATGCTGCATTATTTTTCTAAAATTATCTAAAAGAACACGCCCAATCGTGGAATATATTACAAAAGAACACACCCAATCATAGAATATGTTACAAAAGAACACACTCAATTGTAGAATATATTACAAAAGAACCCACCCAATTGTAGAATATGTTACAACAAGATACATATAAAGACAGAGAAATTTCCAGTACGTGTGGATCATTTCACATATTCAAAAAAGCTACTTATCATTATAGTGTCAACTACACCAACTTACAACTAACTTTAGTTACCTGAAACATCACTCAACTGTTGTACATCTTATGGTTATACTGTTATAACTAACATTAATTCATGTTAAATAGCACACACTACCTGTTCCTGAGTTACCTGAACATCACTCAACTATTGTACATCTTATGGTTATACTGTTATAACTAACATTAATTCATGTTACATATCACACACTACCCATTCCTGAGTTACCTGAACATCACTCAACTATTGTACATCTTATGGTTATACTGTTATAACTAACATGTTAAATAGCACACACTACCTATTCCTGAGTTACCTGAACATCACTCAACTATTATACATCTTATGGTTATACTGTTATAACTAACATTAATTCATGTTACATATCACACACTACCCATTCCTGAGTTACCTGAATATCACTCAACTATTGTACATCTTATGGTTATACTGTTATAACTAACATTAATTCATGTTACATATCATACACTACCTATTCCTGAGTTACCTGAACATTACTCAACTATTGTACATCTTATGGTTATACTGTTATAACTAACATTAATTCATGTTAAATAGCACATAATACCTATTCCTGAGTTACCTGAACATCACTCAACTGTTGTACATCTTATGGTTATACTGTTATAACTAACATTAATTCATATTACATCTTATGGTTATACTGTTATGATATGTAACATGAATTAATGTTAGTTATACACTACCTATTCCTGAGTTACCTGAACATCACTCAACTATTGTACATCTTATGGTTATACTGTTATAACTAACATTAATTCATATTACATAGCAAACACTACCGATTCTTGAGTTACCTGAAACATCACTAAAACAAAGATTTCATGACAGGGATTTAATATTTAAAAGAAAGAAACTTTCCTCTACTGGGGTGTTCAAAGATATTAATACCCCCCCCCCCTTTGCCCAGGAATTATTTAATTCTAGTTAAATAGATTGGTCAGTTGTTGCCCTATGGAAAATTTGAAGTTTTCAGATTGGTGAATGGAAAGTGAAGAGATGTCTGGAGGGTTCCAGGGCAGAGACAAGATCAAGGTGGATGATGCTGTTGAAGAGAAGAAGCAAAACTACAAACATTCTACAAACCACATCATAAGATACTTCCCTTGATCAGGGTCACTTAGTGGCTGGGATCTGTAAATCCAAGTGCCAAGGCTGGGATCTGTAAATCCAAGTACCAAGGCTGGGATCTGTAAATCCAAGTGCCAAGGCTGGGATCTGTAAATCCAATGACAAGACTGGGATGATCTGTAAATCCAAGTACCAAGGCTGGGATCTGTAAATCCAATGTCAAGGCTAGGATTTGTAAATCCAAGTACCAAGGCTGGGATCTGTAAATCCAAGTACCAAGGCTAGGATCTGTAAATCCAATGCCAAGGCTGAGATCATTAAATCCAAGTGCCATAGAATATGTTGTGGAGGGAAACAGGAGTACCCAAAGAAAACCCACTTTCACAAGACAGGCACCGAATATTTTACCTGTCCTATGCCAAGTGATGAAAAGTAGAAAAACAAGAAATGATTAGTTATGTATAATAAATTTAATTTTGAACTTATACCAGAAATTGTTTTACACGTCTAGGGTGTTTTGGAGGCAAGGTACATGTACAGGGATACTGTTTTATGACGGGTGCTAGTTTGGCAGTTAAAGTGTTCCTTGTTTCCGCTGAATGTTAATATTTGTTAGTCTGTCCTTGAGTAAGGGGATATAACTAACTTTGTGTACATAAGAAATTGGGATAATTTTGGCAGTCTGAGGGCTAATCTTATTGCTGGAGTTGTAGTGATTTGGTGATATTTTGGGGCATATTGTAAGTAACTTGTGAGCTGTATTCTATTAGAGGGCATATATAAGCTTTACAGATTTTTTAGATTTGCATTGGATTTACATCCTTTAGTGTTTTCTGTTAGAAGTTTTAAATTATTAATAATCTTGTTTAAGGATTTGTTGACATTTTTAAAGTGTTGTGTCCAGGTAAGTCAGGTATCAAAGGTTATACTATTATGCTATTAATCAGCACCTTTATTTTATCCAGCTGGGCCTTCTTCTCTGAAAGTGTTGCTTGAAGCTGCTGTCCCTCCATCAGGGTGTTTTCCATCTGACTGACCACTTTTGATGCTTGTTTAATCATTACTAGGAAACTTGACCACAAGTACAGAGCATCTTCCAGGGTAGACTTGGTAGCCATCAACTTTGTCAGAAGATTACTTCTGTTCTCTTGAAGTGTTTGAATGACATCATTGATTGGCTGATGTCCAACAGGAAGTGTTTCGGTCAGGACAATTTGAGCCAGCTCTGCAACTGATTGGATTTTGCCAACCAACTCCTCTTTATTATTGATTAATTCCTTAGAATGACAAGAAATAATTAGTGATGATATAATGCAGTTATATTTTGAAACATATTACAGAATCAAATTTCTGTCTTCAAAATCATGTTTTGCTAATATAATTTTAAATGCTTACTAAAATAAAACAAGAGTATAGTTTTTAATTACTTTTTAAAAAACATGTATAAGTATTTTCATATTCTCCTTTATTTAAGTGTTATACCTAGTATTAAAGCTAAGAAGTCTGACATTTCAAGACTGACTTTACCTGTAACATTGCTAGCTTAGTTTCTAATTCATCCACAGTTCCCTCTGTACCTTCACACAGTTGGAGACGACTCTGAGCTTCAGTGACACGAGACTGGCAGTCTGCAAGCTCATTCTCAAACCTCTGATGGTTACTGACGTACTGTGTCCATTTACTCACTAGATTCTGGATAACAAGAAGTAAACATTCAACAGAAGGGAAGATATCTGATAGTTACTAACATACTGCATACATTTACTCACTAGATTCTGGATTACAAGAAGTAAACATTCAACAGAAGGGAAGATATCTGATGGTTACTAACCTACTGAATCCATTTACTCAGTAGATTCTGGATAACAAGAAGTAAACATTCAACAGAAGGGAAGATATCTTATGGTTACTAACTTACTACATTCATTTACTCACTAGATTCTGGATAACAAGAAGTAAACATTCAACAGAAGGGAAGATATCTGATGGTTACTAACATACTGAATCCATTTACTCAGTAGATTCTGGATAACAAGAAGTAAACATTCAACAGAAGGGAAGATATCTGATAGTTACTAACATACTGCATACATTTACTCAGTAGATTCTGGATAACAAGAAGTAAACATTCAACAGGAGGGAAGATATCTGATGGTTACTAACGTACTGTGTCCATTTACTCACTAGATTCTGGATAACAAGAAGTAAACATTCAACAGGAGGGAAGATATCTGATGGTTACTAACTTACTACATCCATTTACTCACTAGATTCTGGATAACAAGAAGTAAACGTTCAACAGGAGGGAAGATATCTTATGGTTACTAACTTACTACATCCATTTACTCACTAGATTCTGGATAAAAAGACACAAATAATTATATACAATAGATGAGAAGAAATCTAATAGTTGCTAACATACTTTGTCCATTTACTCATTACACTCTGCCTAAAAGGAAAGTAGCAAACAAAGGGAAGTATGCTCTATAATTAAACATATGATAGGCAGGGAAATAGTCGGACACAATAGAAATAATAAGAATAATAGATAACCAATGAAACATTTTATTAGAGTAAAATGTATCATAACCAGACAGAAATACTGCTTCAGGAGTAATTACACAAGAGTTACACAGATGAACAGTGTGATAAAGTAATATTTAAACATAAGTAACACATTTTAATCAGGCCAGATTGCCACAGGAGTAATTACACATGAGTTACACAGATGAACAGTGTGATAAAGTACTATTTAAACATAAGTAACACATTTTAATCAGGCCAGAGTGCCACAGGAGTAATTAAACATTAGTCACTCAGATTGACAGTTTGATAAAGTACTAAATAAATATATATAACACACATTTTAATCAGACCAGAGTGCTAAAGCAGTAATTAATCATGAGTTACACAGATGAACAGTGTGATAAAGTACTATTTAAACATAAGTAACACATTTTAATCAGGCCAGAGTGCCACAGGAGTAATTAAACATTAGTCACTCAGATTGACAGTTTGATAAAGTACTAAATAAATATATATAACACACATTTTAATCAGATCAGAGTGCTAAAGCAGTAATTAATCATGAGTCACACAGATGGACAATTTAATAATGTACTGTTTAAATATAAATTTAATTAGCATTGTTGAACAAAAAGTTTAAATTCAATTACTCATAGGTTCTTCTAAGCAATGAAGCTTAAGTGTGAACTTGTTTGTGAATCCATTACATGCTGAAAACCTTCTTATCATACAACACAAGGATTGGTTTATCCCCAGCTGGCAAAGTTGCAGGCATTGAAATGACTACATGAAGAAAAAGTGAACCCCATCAGTCCACAAAATGTTGTCTAGCTAAGAGTCATCAATTCCCACTAACACCCAGGAAATTTCCAGCCATTCATGTACATCTACTGTTAGCAATTCATCTAATTCTAGGATTAAAGTCATATAGTCTTATTCATGGCTTTCCAGACTATTGACAATGGAAGTCCAATGGCAACTGGGGTAATATGTATCTGTTGGAATATAGTGTTATAGTCTCATGCATGGTTTTAATTACTATTGACAATGGAAGTCCAATGGCAACTAGGTTAATATGTATCTGTTGGAATATAGTATTATGCATGGTTTTAATGACTACTGACAATGGAAGTCCAAAGGAATCTGGTGTATTATGTATCTGTTGGAATATAGTGTTATATTATCATTCATGGTTTTAATGACTATTGACAATGGAAGTCCAATGGAAACTAGGGTAATATGTATCTGTTGCAGTATAGTAATATGCATGACGTTAATGACTATTGACTATTCCTGTCTGTTGATCATGGGAATTTAGTTTGCTTGGCAACTTGACTTGTGATGAGTTTCCTACAACAATTCCTTTTTCAATATCAGTCATTGCCTGTCCAACTTCTACTACAGTTTCAGCTAGTATTGCATGAGAAAAATACAGCTACTGACTGTCAAACTTCCACCACAGTTTCAGCTAGTATTATATAACAACCATACAATCACTGTCTGTCCAGCTTCTACTACAGTTTCAGTGAGTATTTTATGAAAGTTACTGTATGCCAATTTTTTCACTACAGTTTCAGTGAATATTGAGTACTGTATAACAACCATACACTCACTGTCTATCTAGATTCTGCTACAGTTCCACTGTGTATTGTATAACAACCATACATTCACTGTCTATCTAGATTCTGCTACAGTTCCACTGTGTATTGTATAAAAACCATACACTCACTGTCTATCTAGATTCTGCTACAGTTCCACTGTGTATTGTATAACAACCATACATTCACTGTCTATCTAGATTCTGCTACAGTTCCACTGTGTATTGTATAACAACCATACATTCACTGTCTATCTAGATTCTACTACAGTTCCAGTGAGTATTGTATAAAAACCATACACTCACTGTCTATCTAGATTCTACTACAGTTCCAGTGAGTATTATATAAAAACCATACACTCACTGTCTATCTAGATTCTGCTACAGTTCCAGTGAGTATTGTATAACAACCATACACTCACTGTCTATCTAAATTCTACTACAGTTCCAGTGAGTATTATATAAAAACCATACACTCACTGTCTATCTAGATTCTACTACAGTTCCAGTGAGTATTATATAAAAACCATACACTCACTGTCTATCTAGATTCTGCTACAGTTCCAGTGAGTATTGTATAAAAACCATACACTCACTGTCTATCTAGATTCTACTACAGTTCCAGTGAGTATTGTATAAAAACCATACACTCACTGTCTATCTAGATTCTGCTACAGTTTCAGTGAAAATTGTACAACAAACATACACTCACTGTCTATCTAGATTCTGCTACAGTTCCACTGTGTATTGTATAACAACCATACATTCACTGTCTATCTAGATTCTACTACAGTTCCAGTGAGTATTGTATAAAAACCATACACTCACTGTCTATCTAGATTCTGCTACAGTTCCACTGTGTATTGTATAACAACCATACACTCACTGTCTATCTAGATTCTGCTACAGTTCCACTGTGTATTGTATAACAACAATACGCTCACTGTCTATCTAGATTCTGCTATAGTTTCAGTGAAAATTGTACAACAAACATACACTCACTGTTTATCTAGATTCTGCTACAGTTCCACTGTGTATTGTATAACAACTATACACTCACTGTCTATCTAGATTCTACTACAGTTTCAGTGAGTATTGTATAACAACCATACACTCACTGTCTATCCAGTTTTCACTACAGTTTCAGTGAGTATTTTATGACAGTTACTGTATGTCAAACTTTCACCACAGTTTCAGTGAGTATTGTATTTCAACCATTATGAGTTTTATCAGAAGCTCAACATGTTTCTTAATATACTTTTATCAATTTCCAACAAACCTTTTTGTTTGTCACTTTCATGTCAATAGATATAACCTGTTAGTAGACATTTCTAAAAGAATGAACCCTTGTATGTTTGATGTTGGTTTTAGTCCTCAGCAAGCAAATTTCACAGTCATCATCTTATGATGACTACTTTTTGTTTGCTTTAGAACTACCTTTCAAATCATCTTACTAGTTCATCTACCAAATATTGGAATAATTTTAAGCTATGGATGTTAAAATGGGTTAGCTAACTGTAAACATAACTGAGAGATAAGTTATTCAGAAGAACAGATATAATCTAACACTGAATAACTAACTAAAGGTATAGATTGTGTTACAGTAAGCAACAGTCAGAACTAACTTATACAGAAATCAAACAGGCACCTTAACGAGAGAGATGAGTTGCTGGTAACGAATACCAAGCTCACTGAGTTGACTAACACGTCTTGCACTGGATCCTTTATGTAGCTGTTGTATCTTGTCTGTGAGAGCATCTACCTCTAACTCCTTTGCCCTAATCTCCCCTTGCTTGCCCTGAAAACATGTCACAAGGTAAGTTGAACAAATTCATACAAACACATCAATATATTTTCCTGTAGCATTTAAATGAAAATTAAAACGTGGTTTGCATGCTTTTCAAACTCAGGTATATTAAGATTGTAAATTATTTATATAAACTGGCTGTAGCGTTGAGTAAAATATACCAACAAGGAAAGTAAGTTATAGATTTTTAGGAAAAGGTAACTAATTTTAGTTTTATTAATTTAATTCTGTTCTGAAAACAGTGATAGAGAAATTCTAGACTATTTGATAAAACCATCTGAAACTATACTACAGATCATCATAACTCTGCAGACTTGTTGAAACTTTTGAGTTCTTTTCTTTGCTGCTTGGATAATGAAGATGATGTAAATTTTGTTTTTCTTGAAATTAAATATTAGTAATAAGTTACTTGCTTATAATTCAAAACCTTACCTTGAGCTTTTCGAGTTGTTCTCTTTTTTCAGACAATGTTACACACAACGGTATGGTGCTAAGAGATGATTCAGTATCACGTATCCATGATTGAACTTCATCAAGTCGTTCTTCATAGTCCTTCCACTGCCCCAGGAGGCCGAGCAAAAATTCTGTAGTTGTTTTACACATGTCTTGGGTTGTTTTCCACTGTTCCTTCAATGAGTCTAACTCTCCAGAGCCCGATTCTAGAGTGTCAACCAAAACTAGATCAAGTTGTTCCTCAGCAGCTTTTAGCTTTGGTTCTTCTTCTTCAAAAGCAGCCTGAATACCCTAACAAACACAGAAAGTTACCTTTACATTAGGCTTAGGTTTCATACTGAATTTTCCATAAAATATTATTCATCTTTAAGGATTAAAGTTTATTTTGAACTAAGATAGATCTTGATCTGATTAAAATGTTCTTTTAACACTATTTAATTCTTATAAGAGATGGCTAACCTTTAAGCGGTCCAGAGAGCTCTGCAGAGAGATTCTGTCTAATGAGGTTTCCCCACAAGAACTTATTAAAGACTGAGTGTTTTGCAGCCATGTTTCAACTTCTCCAATCATCTTGCTCAGTTGTTCATGTTTAGCTACAATATCTTCATATTTACTGGTGCAAATCTAGAAAACAACCATATTCAGTCTTAACAAATTAATGCATAAATGCATAATCAGATTTATTCTTGAAATTCACTGGAAATATCTTAGATACAACAGATCTCTACTTTCACTAATATATTAGATGTCACACACATCACTACTTTCACTAACACCCGAGACATCACACATCACTACTTTCACTAACACCAGAGACATCACACATCACTACTTTCACTAACACCCGAGACATCACACATCACTACTGTTACGTATCTGCTTGTTTGATAATTTCCGGTATAAATTCTTTCCGAGGAACTTCACAAAACAAGTCCATTTTTGATTAAAACTAGTTTATTCTTTCTCGATACAACTTTGTAATACACAGAA
This sequence comes from Limulus polyphemus, assembly GCF_000517525.1. Taxonomy (NCBI): domain Eukaryota; kingdom Metazoa; phylum Arthropoda; class Merostomata; order Xiphosura; family Limulidae; genus Limulus; species Limulus polyphemus. The sequence continues at coordinate 91,619 of NW_013668689.1, forward strand.
TTTCCATAGTCAATATGTCTCTCATCTCTTTACTTAACAACCTTTATAAAACATGCTGTAAATCACAGTGATTCACACACTTTACTTATGATGCCTACTGTTCGCTTGACTCAATTATATATATCTTCAATCTATCTGCATATCTATCTCTTCGCTGGCTTTATTTGCCGAGCTTATATACTAAAAAAGAGGTCGCCTGGCAAACACTCGGACATTTGCGGGGTTCCTCAATAATTCATGATCATTCAAGAAACTCCAGCACGCATGCTCCCAGCGTCGCGAGACTTCCACTGTCGTAACACTACTTTCAATAGCATCTGATATACAACATGTCACTACTTTCACTAACATCGGATATACAACACGTCACTACTCTATCTCAGATACCATAAATCACTAGCTTCACTTTTAGTTCAATAAAACTTTCGATTAAAAAGACACTTTATACATTTTTTCATTCTCCTCTTCCTAAAAGAATTTGAAGTATGGCCAAAGATAATATCAGTTTCTTTATTCACCATTGCTACCACATATAACTTTAGTATATGTCATTATGGTAACAGAAGGTATCTAACCCTTTACTTTAAGGTGAGAGTGGGAAGTGACAAGAGAAGAGACTAAACAGTAACTAAGCCTTTTCCTTCTGTTTGGACAGGAACGTGACAAGAGATAAGGCTGTTCAAATAATAACTTTCCTTATGCAAGAGTGGGAAGTTACAATAAAAAACTTAATTTAAGATTGTTCAATTAAAATCTCACCTGAGCCTTTTCCTTAAGCTGAGAGTGAGAAGTGATAATGGAATTCAAAATCTCATCCACACCCTCATCTCGGTCAGGTAGCGCTTCAGCCTTAATTTGAAGATCTTCAACACTCTGTTGATGGCTGTTAATATCCAGTTGTAGGCCCTGTCCAAAAAGATTCAGTAACTTTCTAAACATACATCACAGCAGTAAATAATATTAGAAATCTTTAAACAATAACAGAACTTTTATTATAGCAATAAACAACAATAGGACTTTTATTACAGCAGTAAACAATACTAGATCTTTTTATCACAGCATTAAATAATATTAGAACTATTTTATTACAGCAGTAAACAGTATCAGAATTCTTTTATTACAACTGTAAATAATATCAAAACCTTTTTATCACAACAATAAACAATATTAAAACTATTTTAGCATGATCTTATAAGATAAAAAACACAAAAGTTTACTCTTTAGCTTACTCTATATGTTTGCAGTTGTCTTTTCTTTTCACTCAAGCTTGTCACAAGCTTCAGAGTGCCCTCTAGCTGTTGTGAAGTGTTTCTTATCCACTGTTGTAGAGCCTGCACTTCGTCTTCATATTCAGACCACAAAAACATAGTAGATTGAAGTGAACGGTCAAGTTTAATAGAACCATCAAAAATTGTGTCAAACACCGTCTGCAGGTTCTGTAACATGGTTTGCGTGGTTTCCCACCCTTCTGGTGATGTTCCTACTTGTAGCTGTTCTCCAAGCTGTACTGTGCTATTGACTAGATTAAGCCCTGTGTTCTTCATTTGAATCAACTCCTATGGGTTGGTAAAAGAAAAAGCTCATAAGAAAACATAGGACAGGAACTACAACCTTTACACCACCATTAGAGTAGAAAGGAAAAAGGTCAAATACTAAAGTTAAGATTATGTCTATCCAATGACTCTGAGGTCAAACATTATAGTTAAGATGATTTCTACCCAGTGTTTGTGAAGGACAAACATTACAGTTGAGATGATTTGTACCTAATGTTTATGTGGTTTTATCTTTCTGTTTGTATGAACATGAATTGGTGTCTACATAGAAACTGACAATCTGGTGCAACACCTAATAAGACTTCATTAAAATAAATACAGGAGTACTTTTGTACATAACAGTGTTAAGAACTAATTTTTTTATTACACCAGAAACAATAAATCTTTAGAAAGAAACAACAATACAATAAAGAATAATTTTAAAAGGTGTATATATATATTTTTTTTCATACAGTTTTTCAGTAGTAACTAAACTTCTGGATAATGGATATTATGAGATATCTTGATATCTATATATTTTCTGGGCAATGGATAATATAAGATACCTGGATAGCAGATATTATGAGATATCTTGATATTATATATTTTCTGGGCAATGGATAATACAAGATTCCTGGATAGCAGATATTATGAGATATCTTGATATCTATATATTTTCTGGGCAATGGATAATATAAGATTCCTGGATAGTAGATATTATGAGATATCTTGATATCTATATATTTTCTGGGCAATTGATAATATAAAATACCTGGATAGCAGATATTATGAGATATCTTGATATCTATATATTTTCTGGGCAATGGATAATATAAGATTCCTGGATAGTAGATATTATGAGATATCTTGATATCTATATATATTTTCTGGGCAATTGATAATATAAAATACCTGGATAACAGATATTATGAGATATCTTGATATCTATATATTTTCTGGACAATGGATAGTATAAGATACCTGGATAGCAGATATTATGAGATATCTTGATATCTATACATTTTATGGAAAACAGATATTGTTAGAAGTACACAACTATTTCATTTAAATTTAATATAAGAAGATCATTTACTTTATATTGTGCGAGCACTAAAGTAAGTTATTTTTAGAAGTGGTAGAAATAACAAGTTTGCTTACACAACTGTTTACAAATCATTTGTTGTGTAGTTCAATTGTTGTGAATTGATGTCAGGCTACTCAAACGTTTTGAATTTCTCTGATTTCTTTAAATGAGTATTGTTACCTCATAATGTCCCATAGTATGTAGAAAGTTCTAGGCCTCAGTTGGGTAACATATATGTATATAGGTGAACAAGTTAATAAAAGAAAATGAAGTTAGTGAGAGTTAAGGTATGACAAAGTTAGTGAAAGACATAGTCAGATAGATATAGAGTGTGTTTGTAAGTTTATCCATAAAGAGTGTATTGTTACGACAGTGGAAGTCACGTGATGCTGGTAACACGTGATGAGTTTCTAGAAGGATCATGAAGGCACGAGTGTTTGCCAGACGCCCTCTATATCGTAACTTTGAATCAGCTGTGTTCCATGAATGCTGCAAGTTGTTTGGCATAAGAAGGACCAGAACAATGCCACATCACCCACAGTTTGATGGGATGGTAGAACAGTACAACTGGACACTTGGGCAGGAATTGGCAAAGTTTTG
>NW_013668689.1:95759-124825 GCF_000517525.1 Limulus polyphemus
TAGCTGCCAAGATGACTGGGATGCCTTACTCCCTCCACTGGGGATGGCCTGTAGGACAGCAGAGCATGAAGCCTCTGGATACACTCCAGCAAAGTTGATGTTTGGTCGGGAACTTCAGTTGCCAGTGGACCTGATAACAGGATGCCCACCTTACGAAGAGTTGCCTGAAAATGTGTCAGAGTTCGTGAAAGTGCGTTCAAACTTGAAAACGTCTGCTGATTCCATGAAGCTATGTTCTGATAAGAGATCTACTGAAGTCAGCTTTGTACCAGGAGACAAGGTGTAGTTGTATAATCCCAGTAAGACCAAAGGGAAGTTTCCTAAGTTGTCATCTCCATGGGAAGGCCCATATGACATAGTGGATCGTCTCTCAGACGTGACATTCTGAATAAAATGTGGTCGGCGAGGTAAGCCAAAAGTGGTGCATGCCAACAGGCTCTGGCATTATCATGGTCCAGGACATTTCAGTTGGAACGAAGTAAACAATGGAACAAACTGCCAAACAGTCATAAACACCTACTGTAAAGAATTCAGCCCTATAAAAACCTGACAGATATTATGAGATACCTGGATATCTATATAGCTTATAAACACTGAATAATATATTTAAATATCTATATAACTTATGAACACTGGATAGTATAAATGGATATCTAAATAACCTGTTCATACTATTATAACACTTACTGAGGTATCTAACCATTTTAACTATGTTCATATAAAAGTTAATATATCTTAACTTGCCTTGTTTTTACCATACTTGACTTGTAAAGCTGCTCGGTTTCCACTGGGTAAAGCAGTAACCTCAGCATACTTGTCTTGTGCTTCCATAATCCACTTAGAACACTCATCATGTTTCTCTTGAAAACTGATGTGATCTTCTACATGCTGTTCACACTTCCGCACAAGTTCCTACAGTAAAAGAATTATTATCCTAAATTAAACAAACATGAATCTTCTAGAGCAACTAAATATTGAAGAAGATAACAAATTCTAATTTCCAGATGTCACAGGTACTAAGATACATAACTCATACACCACAGAAGCTTACAGGAAACCTACAAAAACTGGTAAGCATCTCAACTAAATATTAAACCATCACAGATATGTAATAAAAAAGACATTAAAAAAAATTACCCTCCATGACAATGGATACCCTGACAAAGAAAAACATCATGAATAAGTAGCAAGGAAATTACAGACAAACAGCCATATATCCTTATGTCAGATGTTTCTTTCAATACATGCTGAAGCTATGTAAACAGTATAACTTAAGAAACAGTAAGCCTCAACACAAAGTGATTGCTAACTGTCTAATGCAGAGAAATGTGAACTTTTAATATGTTGTAGCAACAAAAATAACATCAAAGTATAACACCAATCAATCTGCAATAATTGAACATGTCAATAAAGCACATGATAAATTGTAATAATACTAAATGATAGCATATGAACCACAAAAATAACGATAAAAGAAGACTGCTACATGTGATAACACATTCAGTCAACCTAGCACAGAAGTCAGCATAACATGAATACCCCACTTGAAACCATTCAAACAGTTAATTCAAAACAAAACACACAAGCTTTTCTATCAAGAAAACCCAAAATTGAATCAATACCGCTACATACACAGCATGTTGCTTGCAGTAATAAATAAAAAATAGTCATTAATTAACAATTAGACTTAGGTAATCATCTAGACTACTAACCTTGACAACAGCTATGTGTTTATTACATTTCCTTCCAGAGTATATAAACATTTATATGTTTACATGCCCTTTCCATAGACCACAGAAAATAAATATTTATGTGTTTATATGTTCTTATTTCAAAGACTGCAATAAATAGAGATTTATATGTTTACGTTTCCTTTTCCAGTGACCACAGTAAACAGACAATTATATATTTATATTACATTTCCCAGAAACTACAGTAAATAAATATTTATATGTTTACATTCCCTTTTCCAAAGACTACAGTAAATAGATATTTATATTAGGTCATCAAGAAATTAATGTCACGTTTTGGAACACTTTCATTAACCACCCCCCCAAAAAACGTACATCATGTATAATAGTTACATGAACTGCCTAAATGTCATGTTAGTGTAGTCTATATAAAGTGTAAAGTTTAGTATACTCTAATCCCTTATAGTGATGCCTCACAAGGAGACACACACTCGGCATGTAATGTTGTTTGAATACAAGAAAGGAAACAATGCCTCTGTAGCCACAAAGAATATCAAAGTAGTTTATGGAAATATTTTGAATGTTCGTAAGTGTCGATGATGGTTCAGCAAATTTCGTCCAGGTGACTTTAGCCTTAAAAACTGTGATGGCAGGGGCCGACATGTTGGAATTGATATTGATGCTCTGAAGAAACTTGTTGAGTCTAACCCAAGGCAACACACTCGTAAAATGGCCCTGAAATTGCAAGTCTCTCATGAAACAATACATAAAAATCTTAGGAATATAAGAAAACTCCATAAAGAAGGTGTTTGAGTGCCTCACGAGCTCTCTGATGATCACTGTTTCCAACGTGTGAACGTTGCTTCCGTCTCTTTTGGCGCATAATGCTCGTGAACCATTTTTAGACAGAATTGTCACCAGGGATGAAAAATGGATTCTCTATGTGAATATTAAACACCAAAAACAAATGCTCAGTCCTAGATAAAAACCACAGCGAACTGTCAATGGATAGATCTGTAGTCAGCAATTGGAATGTTTAAATTAAGCCTTTCATCAGAAACACTCTTCACTCGTCAATGGGAAAGGTGTTCTTCTTCTCCATGACCTGTGGCTCGTTTGAAGCAACACAATATTATGGAGTTGTGTTGGGAAGTTCTTCCCCACCCACCATATTCTACAGATGCGGCACCATCAGATTACCATCTTTTTTATTCACTGCAACACCATCTTGATGGGAAAACGTATGCAAATTTAGAAGGTGTTAAAGAGGACATTGACATGTTTTTTGCTTCAAAGTCAAGTGATTTCTTTAATCGGGGCATTAACAACCTGATTGTAAGATGGAAAAGCATCATCAATAAGAATGAAGACTATTTCATTTGATAAATGTTTTGTTTTGATATATAAGTTGTTCGGGGTTTTTCATCTAAAAAAAAACGACATTCAATTCTTCACGACCTAATATGTTTATATTCCCTTTCCAGAGATCTCAATAAATAGATATTTATATTTTTACATTCCCTTTTCCCAAGAACACAGTTAGTAGATATTTATATGTTTACATCCCTTTTCTCGAGACCACAGTAAATAGATATTTATATTTTTACATTCCCTTTTCTCGAGACCACAGTAAATACATATTTATATTTTTACATTCCCTTTTCTCGAGACCACAGTAAATAGATATTTATATTTTTACATTCCCTTTTCTCGAGACCACAGTAAATAGATATTTATATTTTTACCTTCCCTTTTCTCGAGACCACAGTAAATACATACTTATATTTTTACATTCCCTTTTCTCGAGACCACAGTAAATACATATGTATATTTTTACATTCCCTTTTTCTGACACCACAGTAAATAGATATTTATGTTTACACCTTCTTTTCAGTAAATAATCACTTCTATTTCAGTATAGATAAACTTAAGCTAAAAAACTCTTCATAACAGAAAATGTGGTTTAAGTTTTAACGAAGGAACTTTCATCACAATCTAATGAGGACTAATTATTGATACATTTTCTCCAATACTGTGTCTTCACTTTTTTCAAACTTTTGTAAACATGTTTATTATACTTTTACTGGTGGAAATATTTTCATCAAACACTTTTCTAAACTGACTATGATTGTTATGAGCTAAATGGAGTTTCCTGACCTTGCAGGTTAATAGCAGTGATTGGTAGCGGGATGTAATTTGTGAAACTCCCATTGATAGCCTCATCTCACCACTAGCTTCTATCAGTTCCTGGGTACTGTCACTCAAAGAGTCGACTTCCCGTTCCTTATCTTTCATCTCAGAAAGTAGAGCCTTCAAATCAATGAAAGTAAAACATTACAGCTAAATCATGAAGACTAATAATTCATTTAATACTTATTGTTCAAGACTGGCTCTTAAATAACTATAATTTCCTGATAACATTAAGATAAAAGAAAACTGATGTTGACTTTAATATATTATGGTGTCTATGGACATTTAAAGACTGAGAATTGAAAGACACACACATACTGAATATTATTTATATAAATAGAATTTGTGTTTTAAACAATACAATTTCATATTTTTGAAATGTAACAATCATAAAGACATTGAAAAAATTATCCACTGAATCCAATAGATTTTCAGTGGTTGTAAAACATAAACCAAGATATATGCAAGTTAGGTTGATTATAAATGTTTTAAAGTAATGGAAGAACATATAATATGAAATTAAAGTTCTACTTATGGATAAAATAAGCAATAATGTTGTATCATCATGTGAATAACATAACAAAACCATTATGTAGGTTTAAGAACTTTAACGGAATACAACTGCCTACTGTATGATAAGGAGAGAATGTTTTGGCTTTTATACCAAGTTTTAGTCCATTAGAGTTCTTAAATTTACTGTGTCTATTCTGCCTAAGATTTCACTGAAACAACAAAACCATTACATGTTGCGTTATCAACAGTGATACTACACTACAACAAAATAAAAGCAAAAATAACACAATTGTTAATAATGGAAAAATTAAAATTAATATGATTTTATATCAGAATACTGGTCAATGTTTGTTTGTTAGTGTAAAGAGCTTCTTGAACTTTTCTTCTGTTTTAATATCCTAAAAAACGAAACTGTGTTTCTTTTGAGCCATGTGTTCAAATACAAGAGAAGGGACTTTTAAATGTTCTTTTAATTTTTTAGATACTTGTCGACCAGTTTCTCAAACTTAAGTATTACCACAGTCTTTACATGTGCTCTCGTCAACAAATTTGTGCAATACAATTTGGCCTAGTTTTATTTTGCTAGTAGGAAGGAAAATTTCACATGTAAATCAATATTGTATTCTTTAATTATTTTTAACCAAGTTTTTGGAATGGCATGTGAAAGCTTCGTGATATATGATATAAAAATAAAAAAGATGGTTTCTCCAAATCATTGGATGTAATTATTTTTTTAGGGATGTATTTTTTAACTGTGAGAGGATACCTTTTGTTTGGAAGTGAAGTTGTGATTTTAACACTTTTATCTAAAAGGGTCGTTACGATCCCTATTATTGGATAGGATAGTGAAAAAATTTCCAATGAATATAAGCTCCCAAGCATATGTCTTGACAAAAAACAATGGTATGGAATACACTTTCATTTTTTCAATCAAAGCGTTTAAAAAAGAAATTTTTCCATTGACTTCATTTTCAACTGTAAACATGACATTAGAGTGAAGTGGATTGAAATGTGAGAGAAACTATCGATATAATCAATTTCCTTAAAGTCTGTAAAAATGTCATCTACAGAACAGGTCCAGAACATAGGAGAATGGAAAAAAGTGGAAATGACAATTTATCAAATTATGAACACAAGTAAATTAGTTTAAACAGGTGAAACAGGATTTCACATGCTTATTCTGTTGATCTGGTCATGATGAACATTCTGAAATAGAAAATTTGTATAAGAAGCAGAAAAGTGAAGACATTTTTTGATGTCTAAAATAGACCTGGGGTTTTGATAACATTCCAGAGCATATTGAACTGTTACTTCAACAGACACTTGTGTGAATAGATATTAAAACTGAACATCAAGGCAACTGTGTCAGAATATTTTAGTTTTGTGATGAATAATGCAGAGTTTATGTCAGATGAAGAAGCCTTAGTGATATAAATACCCAAGCCAGGATTTTTACAAGATTACAAGTTTGATAAGCAGAAACTATAGGATATAAAGGAGCAGTTTTATGAATTTTTTGTATTCCACACAAGAATCTGATGATCATTAAAAACTTTAGCAAATCACTGTAAAGTTGAATAGTTTTATTTTGAGTTTATTTACTGATTATAAGCATTATTGTTTTACAACTTTTACAATAAAGAAAAATATTTTTAAAACAGGTACAATATTTGATCCAATCATTTTGAAGTACACAAATTTTAATGGTAAAGAAGGTTTTAGTATTAAATCAATATTCAACAATTTATTTAAATTTTAGTATTGATAGTTGTTACTTATACACGTGCATATCGATCTGCTTATATTGATAAATTATTTATTCATAGCTGAACAGAAAAAACAAACAAAAAGTGAATAAATATGAAAATGTTGTGGAAAATATTTGTGTAAGATTAGGAATGTGTGAGGAAATAATGATCAATATATGATATATATAGAGATGTATCTGGGTATTTGTTAATTTTGGGATTGTCTGGTTTTTTTTTCTGTTAATGTTAGGTTCATGTTTTAGTATTGTGACATTCTGTTCATAAAAACTGTTTGTTTGTTTTTGTTCATATTTTGTGGAGTGGTTTTTTGTGTTCTTTTAACTTATCTTTCAAGTTATGTCCTGTTTCACCAATGTAAAAGGCTGAGCAGCTTTTACACTTAATTTTGTAAATGTTTCCTGGTAGGGTGGGTTCATTATATAATTTTCATAACGTGTTTAACTTTCATTCTAGGGGTTAAAACGAATCTAGGCATTATGTTAGGGCTATATTTACGTGCTAGTCTTTTCCAAATTTCTGATAGAAGTATTGTTATGACAGTGGATGTCACATGACGCTAGTAACACGTCATGAGATTCTAGAAGGATCATGTCTGTTCCTGGCAACTCTAGTCTTTTCTACGTGCCCTCTATTTTTGTATATATAAGCCCGGCAAATAAAGCAGAGAGAAGTGACGGCATAGATAGGGGCAAATAAGGAGATATAGAGACAGATAATAGAGTCGAGTGAGAGGAAGAGAACGTAAGTAAAGTGTGTGAAACGTTGTGAATTATAGCGTGTGTTTAAGTTAAAGTGACTGTGGAAATTCTGTGCATTGCAAAGTTATGTTGAGAAAGAATAAATTAGTTTTATTTAAGAAAGGACTTGTATAGCTGAAGTTCTTCGGAAATAATTTTTACGGGAAATTAACAAACGACCAGAGACATAACAGTATGCTAATATTTTACATATATGGTATAGTGCAAATAATTAAGTTTCCTTTGTTTTGTGGAGTTTTTTATTTTGTTTGTTTGTTAAGTGTCCACAGTCCATCCCATTTTTTATTGTTATATACCATATTCTCCAAGGCTTTCACATGACATCCAACCATTTTTTATTGTTATATACCATATACTCCAAGGCTGTCACATGCCATCCAACCATTTTTTATTATTTTATACCATATACTCCAAGGCTTTCACATGCCATCCAACCATTTTTTATTGTTTTATACCATATACTCCAAGGCTTTCACATGACATCCAACCGTATATGGTATAAAACAATAAAAAATGGTTGGATGTCATGTGAAAGCCTTGGAATTTTTTATTATTTTATACCACTTTCACAACTATGTTTGAGTTGCTTTTATTTTGTTCATTAACAATGTAGCATCACTGTTGATAATGCAAAGTGTAACTGTATTGTTTTATTATTCAAATGTATCCACCCGATGACGCTAGGTAAACTTATCAAAATGTTGTGTTTCTTAAAAGTGAAATATAGAATGACTGTTTAAAACGTAAGTACTCCATTTAATGATATTAAGATAAGACACAAATCAATTAGTAAGTTTACAAGAGTTTGTGAAAACATCCAAACTAAAACAATTCAAAAGTTATAACAGTATCCCATTTAACTTGTCTTTCATTCATCAGATATTAGTTGCTTACTTGGTCCAGGATGACAGCAAGACTGCTAAGGGAGGGCCAAGTTCTTTGCTCAGCCTCTATATCATCGATCAAGGCCTGTTAGAAAATGTAAAGGACACCAAAGTGCAGTGCATGAATTAGAAACACTATACATTCTTGAAACAAGCTGTTTCATAATCGAACTAGCAGTACGTATTTAAGACATGCAGTTAAAAATTACACTCAAAATGTATTCACAATAAACATAAAGCCACATTTCAAGTTAATACTATCATGCTCAAAATGTGTTCTCAATAAACATAAAACCACATGGCAAGTTAATACTATCATGCTCAAAATGTGTTCCCAATAAACATAAAACCACATTGCAAGTTAACACTATTATGCTCAAAATGTGTTCACAATAAACATATAGCCACATTTAAAGTTAGTAAATAAAAACCAAAATATAATTTTTCATGCTTAAAAATATCACTAACAAATAACAAAACAGATAACAAAAATCTTACAAATATTATTATTCAAAATACAAAAAAATAAGAAGTTTAATAAGAAAGGTTATTAAAAGTAACCATCCCATGCATAAATTAATACAGATATTATTACAATGATTATTACCAACTATAAATTGTTGTTATTTGTTTATTGCTTGAGTACCTGATATCTTGATAACTGTTCTTTCTTTTCTTCTAAAGTGGTTTTGAGTGAAAAATCTTGAACCTGTGCTTCCAGCAGTTCTAGTCTTTCCAAGAGATAACTAAACTGATCTTCATAAGTGGTCCACTGCTGAAGTCGATCCTGAAGCTGATGACTGGCTTCATCTGTCTCAGTAGTTAGTCGCTGCTGGTTACTAACAAGAACCATATGCTCTTGTTCCATAGTGTCCCGGTCCTTTGGACACACTAGCTCTCTTAGCTCTTTGGTATATTCTCCGAGACTGTTTACGTTTCCTGTTCCCTCTGGTAGCTGCTTTTCAATATTCTGTAAGAGAATTAGAAAAAACATTTTAACTTGTGAGCACTTTGACTATTCAAAGCATATTAGAATCTAAAGAGTACCTTAACCTTATGAACTATCGTATAATTAACAAGAAATACCTGAACTTCATGAAGTATCGTATAATTAACAAGGAACCTTAACCTCATAAACTATCATATAATTAACAAGGAACCTTAACTTCAAAAACTATCATATAATTAACAAGAAACACCTTAACCTTACACGTATTAAATTTTTTTTAATTATAAGATACTTCATGAAGTTAAGGTATTTCTTTTTAATTATAAGATACTTCATGAAGTTAAGGTATTTCTTTTTAATTATAAAATACTTCATGAGGTTAAGGTGTTTCTTATTAATTATATGACAGTTCATAAGGTTAAGGTGTTTGTGTTAATTATAGGATAGTTCATAAGTTAAGGTGTTTCTTGTTAATTATACAATAGTTCATAAGGTTAAGGTGTTTCTTGTTAATTATATGATAGTTCATAAGGTTAAGGTGTTTTTTGTTAATTATATTGTTACAACAATGCAGGTCACGTGATGCTCGTATCACGCCACTTCCTTCTCGAACCTTCATGAAATGTCGGGAGACTACTAGATTGGGGTAGTCTTGTATATATAAGACCGGCCAAGAAACAACGGGAGGTAATGAGTAAGAATATTGTTGAGCACGTGAGAAGTTCATTGTGAATTATACCATTTGTTATAGAGCGACTGTTGAAATTAAGTGTATTGCAAAGTTGTATTCAAAAAGAATAAACCAGTTTTATTTAAGAAAGGACTTGTATCAGTAAAATTCTTCAGGAAGAATTTTTACGTAAAATTAACTAACGAACAGAGACGTAACAATATGATAGTTCATAAGGTAAAGGTGTTTCTTAATAATTATATGATAGTTCTTAAGGTTAAGGTGTTTCTTGTTAATTATATGATAGTTCATGTCTTATAGAATTTCTATCTTTTCTTAATTTTTTTATAATCTAAAAACTTTCCATAAACCATTTTATAGTAATTGGATTTTATGTAAATATTTAACTATCTCAGTTCTATATATAGCTGATCTAGTAGTTTTACCTGTAGTTTTTCCAACCTTGCTTGGATTGTTGCTCTATTTCCAGTGTAGTCCTTACACAAAAGCAGCTTGTCTAGTGTTTGTTGATACCACTGACTGTAGTGCTCTCGAAGATCCCTATACTTTTGTGCAAGCAATCCCAGATTTTCTACTCTCAGTAATTCCACCTGAGTAAAAAAATAAAACATGAAAATCTAAATACTTGTATCAAACAATATTTTAAGTATATAATTTGACAAATATAAGAATAAATAGATCATAAGGATAAATTTTAATTCTAAGTTTGAAATATTTATTGACAAACTGTATAAAACATCTATCTATCAATGTATATTTATATACATATTAATCATTTTTATAATCCTAAAATCTCTCCCATACATTTACAAGAACATCACAGAAATCAATTAAAAATAAAGCCTCCACCCCCCCAATGGTCTAATTTTGTAACAGCTATTCTATTCAGTACTGATGATAGACATTTATAATAATAGTCGGTTGAGACAGTAATGAATATTTCTTACTTTAACAGCTTCACAAAGGGCTTCTATCCGTTCTGTTGCCTCAGAGAGAGCCCGTTTCACTTCGAGGTCATCTAAAGATGTGGTGCTACTCTGTAGTTTCTCCTGCAAGGAATCTAACTGTCTTTTGTGTATCACAATATCCTGTTGAAGAAGCTACAAGAAAAAAACTCAGATGTAAATATACTACAGGACTCTTTGTATTATTATTACACATTAAACCTGCACATCTAGTTTAAAGGACTGTTTGTATTATTATCACACATTAAACCTGCACATCTAGTTTAAAGGACTATTTGTAGTATTATCACACATTAAACCTGCACATCTAGTTTAAAGGACTGTTTGTATTATTATCACACATTAAACCTGCACATCTAGTTTAAAGGACTATTTGTAGTATTATCACACATTAAACCTGCACATCTAGTTTAAAGGACTATTTGTATTATTATTACACATTAAACCTGCACATCTAGTTTAAAGGACTGTTTGTGTTATTATTACACATTAAACCTGCACATCTAGTTTAAAGGACTATTTGTTTTATTATTACACATTAATCCTGCACATCTTTTTTAATGTAAGAATGTAACACCTGCCACATGAGTAAGTATTCAGCCTGGAATTAATAAAAATATAACATGATGAAAACTGTGGATTATACCAGGTTGTAGCGAAAGTTCTGTCCGATTTTTGAGCCAAAAAATGTTGAAAAAGATTTAATTAAGTTCAATCTCTATCTGATGTTTAGTCATGCCCACATAAGTAATACACCTCTTTTACTTTCAGGATATAGGAACAGTATTCAAGAAAATGCTTTCAAACTGACCCATGTTTGATCCAACTAAAGAACACATTCATCATGCTATGCTCTACGAGTTTCATAGAGGGGTGAATGCAAGTGCAGCAGCAATATTTATCCAGGAGCACTTATGGTGTCAATGCAGTAAGTGAACGAACTTGTAGGAGGTGGTTTTCCTGTTTCAGAAATGGGGACTTCAGTTTAAAGGAGGAGCCAAGTGGACTCGATTCAGAGGCACTGGAAGCAGCTGTTGCAACAAATCCTGCCATTATAGTTAGGGATCTTAGCGGACAATTCAATGTTAGCCATATAATCGTCCATCACAAATTGAAAAGGACTTGTCTGTAGAGAATCGCCAACAACGTGTTGATTACTGTGAGGCATTGCATTCACGTCAGCAACAAGTGCCTTTTTTTTGGACACAGTTATTACTGGGGATGAAAAATAAATCCTTTATCATAATGTTAAGCGCCATCATCATTGGTTTAGTCATGGTGATAGACCTGCCCAGCAGCCGAGAAAGGACTTGCATCCAAGGAAGATCATGTTAAGTGTATGGTGGGATATGCAAGGAATTGTCCATTATGAAATGTTAAACAATAAGCAGACAATCACAGCAGAGGTTTACTGCCAACAACTGCGACATTTGAAAATAGCTTTGGACAAAAAATGCCCGTCCTTAGCAAACAGAAAAGGGGTCATTCGTCACCACGATAATGCATGTCCCCATACCGCACGAGTAACCACGAATCTCCTAAAGGAACTTGGCTGGGAAAAAGTGCTTCACCCATCATATTCTCCCAAACTTGCTCCTTCTGACTATCATTTGTTTATGAGTTTACAAAATCATTTGGATGGACTTGGACTAACTTCAAGAGAGGAGGTCGAAAATGAGTTAATCTCTTATTTTGGGTCAAAAACCTAAGGTATTTTATAAACGTGGCATCCAAAAACTTGTTGACAGATGGAACAAGGTTATCGAAAACAATGGAGAATATATTGATGATTAAATACATCTATAATCATAACTATTTTGCTTGCCTAAATTCATTTGAAAATCGGTCAGAACTTTAGTTACAGCCTGATACTATGGTGGAAGTATACTGGACATTATAACATCCTTCTTATATTTACTCATCATTTCAAAAGTGGTATTTTTAACTTGAGAATCGCTAAGGAAATCATCTTGTAATGCAACATGTATCTATTTCAACTTCAACACTGCAATTTTGGGCTTTACTGTTTTGTTAGTTATCTCTGTTGTTCAATAGAAGCTGTGAAATTCCCTTCAAATTCACCACTATAACTGTTGGTTACCACAGTTGTTGTATCCAGATGTTTAAAAAATTTGTCTCCTTTTCATCAAAGTCCACACAGGTGGGTTCAATTACTTTAGAATACCCATTGAAAAGACAAATTCTTCTTCTTTATCTCTGTTATTACAATACAAGCTGTGATATTTCCACTTTAGAAATTGCCCATTACAGCTAAACTGACAATCACACAGTCATAACTATCAATTTTAAAATAATTAACTTAATATTCTCCTTATGAAAATTAAATAATGATTAAATATTAAACCATTAAATAAACTAAATAATAACTCTTAAATGGAACAGTTTTGTATATCCAACAATAGGCCCCTCTTCAAGAAAAATATTGACAATATTGTTAATACTGAATATAAAGACTGTTTTCAGTTCACACACAAGGTCTCCTCATATGATCTGCACCAAAATTTCCAGTTCCTTTGTTGGTCTCTCCTCATATAGGGCATAAAGAAAGGCTCCACCTTCACAGGATTCCTTTGTCTTCATCTTGTGTTGCTAGAAATCTGTCTTGCCTAGTCTATCTCTATACTGGAAGTTCTTCAGCTATGTTGACATTTTTATACGTCTCATCTTCACCCGGTGATCTTAGGTCTGGTAGATCTTCATCTTGTGTTGCCTGAGGTCTGTCTTGCATAGTCTATCTCTATGCTGGAAGTTTTCAGCTATGTTGATATCTTTATACGTCTCATCTTCACCTAGTGATCTTAGGTCTAGTAGATCTTCATCTTCTATCACTAAACCACTGTCTTCTGGTTCTGAATCTCTGACAGCCACACTTGCCATGTTCATCTGTACCTTAATAGCTGCATCCATTAGGTCTTCTTCCCTGTTGAAGTACTTCTTTAATAGATTGGTGTGGTAGATCTTGGTCTTCCTGTCCACTTTCACTTTATAGTCCACTCTGTTGACCACTTCCTGCACCTCAATGGTCTATTCCACTACAGGGTGAGTTTGTTGTTATCCATAGGTAACAGAACCAAGACCTTCTGTCTGAACTTGAAACATCGATCCTTGGCCTTCTTGTCATACAAGTGCTTCTGAATCCTTTAGATATGTTTAGCTTCCCCAGTATAACTACCTTGACAGATCTGGTACAGCACTCCCTTATGGTCCTCTATTCTGTAAGTCTCTCCCCCCTTTGTCTTATGCTTGCCTTTTTCCTGAGCACTGTCCCAAAGTTTATGCAGTGAAGGGTCTTTTTTTGTGCTTACTTCAGTTCCCATAAACCTATATTTGCAATTTCACCTTTTGAGACTTGGAGGGACTTGATGTCTTGCTTGCTTTTTTTCCTTGAGCTCTTGTTGTGACTACAGATGCTTCATCAGTCTCCTTTTTGTCTGGTTCCTCCAAACTTCTACAACTCAGTACGTTTCCAATCATCAAGTCATAGATTGATGACTTCACACACATGGCCAAGGTCTCCTACATAGTATGGAGTATCCACACTTAATTTTGCTATGGGAAACTTTCTCACTGTCCCATCAATTAGCATACACAGGCATACCTTGCCTGTCATCTGGTTATCGGACACTAGACTGGTTCTCACTGCTGCACTACTGCACCCAGTATCTCGCAGTACCTTCACTTTCTTGTCCCTGACATAGCCTTCGCATACTGGCATGTTGTAATTTGTTGACATCTCTTGATGTTTATCACAAGCTCCCATCACTATTGGCACTGTTGATCCATTTGCTAACTTTAACCGACCATTAATCATACACTGATCAATCATGGAGATAACACTTCATTCTTGTAGTGAATTTGATGGTTTGTGTCTGTTTTGTCTCTTGTGGCAGCTGCATCCATGGTGACAATTAGTCTTTTGTTGTTTATTGCATGCTCCATCTTTGTAAATGTTATATATCGATGACTGTTCATTTTAAGTTTAATACGAGAGTTTATAAAACAACATTTATTGTACTCTGGGTCCTGGTTATTTATTTGAACTTTAACAAACTAGTCAAACACTTGATGTAAGTTGTAACAAGTAGTCTTATCTTTATGATGGTTTCAGAATTCATCTTAACACAACCTGTAACACAACCTAGTTTCTAAACTAGATATTCTACCAATAATCTGTAGAAAACAGGTGCTGTTACCAAACTTTAAACTAAACATACAACCACTAATCTGTAGAAAACAGGTGCTGTTACCAAACTTTAAACTAAACATACAACCACTAATCTGTAGAAAACAGGTGCTGTTACCAAACTTTACACTAAACATACAACCACTAATCTGTAGAAAACATGTGCTGTTACTATATGTTTATTAAATTACAGAACAAGGTGAGGAACTAGTAGAATCGAAACTAATATCTCCAGTATACTTTCTCACCTTGTATTTCTGTAAACGAGTTGGTATGTCTTGCACCCCAGGGTGGTTGTTCTTATCTAATTCAACAGACTTTTCAGTTGCATTTAACCAGTTCACAATCTGTAGAAATAATATAAATAATAAATGACAGGAAGAGTTTTAAGAAACTGTACATGACTACACATGTTAAATCTGCATGTGTTAAAACTTAACAATGTCTAACTTAGTACCTTCTTTAACTGTCATATTTTTATTAAAGCACTTATGTAGATAAACATGTAGGAGAGGAATAATAATTATAATATCTTCTAAAAAAATCAGTTTAATCTGACTTGACAGCTTCTGCTTGCAAAAGTACCAGCTCTCTTTTATTCAGAGTTTTTTCATCATTGACCTTACTTAATATCACCTATGCTGTAAAACACTTTACTTATCTTTCAGTTTGAATGTTCTTTCACTCATATCTGCAGCTACCTTGTGGTGGATCTAAGTATACCTTATTTGCTACAAAACAAGTAAATATATAATAAACTAGATTTGATGTTTTATGTGCAGAAACTTGACCATACATCTTTAGAAATACTGGAGATTACATTTTGATTTAAAAATATATCTCAATTGTATGTTCGTGCACAGTTTGTGAAGTAGGGTACATATTTTTTTAACATTTAAGGTATGTTTAGATAAAACTTGGCACTTTCAGTCTTCGTAGATTTCATCACAAATAACTGTGAACTTTTTACTCAAAGTTACAGTTATGAAACAATCTGAAAAGGATAGTTTACCATCTTGTTTAACTGTGTTTAGTACTCTTTATTAATATAAATATATAAATTTATTAACATAATCTGGATTCTTAAAAGTGTTATATAATGATTTAAAAGACATTCATTCAACCACCATTTTTTATGAAAAAAGAAATGATTGGTCAAAAAAGAACCTTATCTTAAACGTGAATCAACCTGATCATTAACAAAAACTGTGATTCCTTGGTTGCAAATAGATATATTATCCTCATTATTAAAAATTAATTCCACACTTAACTGTGTTATTTCCTATAGACAAATGCTAGTATTCACTATTAAAACTAGCACAAGAAACCTTAGTATCAAACTTGTAATTTTGAAATTCATTAGAGAATGAAAAACTATCCTTAAAAGACTCTAGTTCGTCATTATTAATCTAGTTTTTTAGATCAACTAAATAGCTTGCTGATTATTTGGGACCTTCTTTATAAAACCTGAAGTATTTCTTTAGATACAATAATGGAATTTCTCCACTGAAAACAAAGTAATACTGGATCCTCCATAAAATAGCTGAAGACACAAGAGAAAGAATGTAGAGCATGAGCTGGTGATTGTGAGCTGGACATCCAATCAAAGATCTTAAATGAGGTCAATATTGAAAAAAAGGCTCTGTAGAGATTATACCTTTACAAGCAAAAGGCTACAGCTTAGCCAAGGCACTTCTGTACAAAAATTGATGATGATGTCATAAAAATAATATCTGTGAAAATTCAAAACTCAATGAAATTAAAACTATTTAACACTTTCAGAAAACAAACTATTTTACAGAGTTTCTCAAATCAAGAAATTTCTGTTCCATACTTGTTTTAAATTATCCATGAAGACATGCCACTGCTGACTGCGATTTTGCAACAGTCTTTGCTGTTCTGTTAGTTCAACGTCCAACTGATCCCAACAATCATGCAGCTTACGTAACTCTTGTCTTACTGCATCCCTTCCATTGGCTGATGTGTCTTGATAAAGTCTTTCTCCTGCTTGCACAACTTGATTTAGAAGTTGCTGCCCTTTAGACTTATCATTCATTAGAACCTAAAACGTTTAATAAACCAACTAGATTCAAAAACTTCAGTCTTTTAAATTTTGTTAGAACTCGGAAAATATGGAACAGATAACTGCATAAAAAAAAACATTTTCCCAAGACCCCAGATACAGAAGCTGATATACTTTAGGTTTATAAGATCACAAAACGTACAAAACAAAGATTCTGTCTAAAAGCATCAACTCCTAAACACCCAGATAAAGGACAGCCATACTTTAGGTTTATAAGATTCCAAAATGTACAAAACAAAGATTCTGACACAATCTATCAACTCCTAAATAGCCAGATGTATGAGCTGACATACTTTAGGTTTATAAGATCCGTGATGTATGTTATGTTTATTAAACCATCACTTATTATTCAATTTGACTCAGAAGTTTAGGTTATATTTTTGGGTTATGAAAATCTAAAATTAATGAACAAAAAATTTTAAAATCATCAACTACTGTACATCTTGAAAATTCAATACCTTAAGTTTAACATAAACCTAAATTTATGATATTAAAACATTTAATAAACATTCCAACCCTTAGTTTTAACAGAAACATGAAATAAAAACAATTAATTATTCAAAACTCATTCTTGTACAGTTCCCCTTAAAAGCTTTAGTCTTTAATGTTAAGTTTGAAAAGTATTTAAAACTTGATACACATTCACCAATATTTGTAGTAAACTATAAAATATGTCATACTTGTAGTTTATCCATCTTGTTTTCAATTTTACCCTCTTTCTTCAACTCAGATACAACATTCTCTGCTCCTGTTAACCAAGCTTCAAACTCGGATGTCATTTTTTTGTAATTCTTATGGTCTTCAACCATATTTTCCCACCGAATAATTAAAGCCTGAAAGACATGATATTTAAAATTTCATATGAATTCTCTATATCTATCTGTATCACTTTAAATATAACAGAGCCAAGACATACCAACTAAAAATACAAGTGATATTTTACCATCATTATCTAAGAACTATAAATACTATTACTATTGTAAAATACATTGAATGCCAGTTTCATTATATCTGGATTACATCAAACTATTTAGATATTCATTCAAAATTCCTTGCTTATTGCTAGTTTTCAGTGAAATGTTTACTTGATATATAAAAATGATAAAAGAACAATCTAGCAGTAAAATATTACCTGTTGCATGAAATTTATATTTCAAGCTAAAATAATCTGGTTATTTCAAACTCAGTTTTATCTATAAAATTATTTAATTCTCACCTTCACGTTACTGAGAAGTGACTGGTATCGGAAACTACACTGAGATATCTGGCCACGAATGTGCTCTACTCCAGAAACTTGAAGTAAAGCATGACCCTCATCAGTAAGACTGTCCACAGTTTTCTGGTGATTCAGTACTTTGTCTCTCAACTCCTGTTCAACATTTAAAACTTATTAAATAAACTTATACTTTTTTATCTTTATTTCACAAGACTGAGATATAGTTATTATTATAATCAGGGAAATGATGAAAATATTGTTTTTCTAATTTCTACAAGACATTCAATTTAAAGATTCCTTGGTTTTGAGAATTTATTTAAACAGTAATAATTATGAGTATGTACTTACTCCTTGTATGCAAAAAAACGTATTTGTACTAATAGCTTTTAGTAAGTAAAAATGAATCAAAATTTTTAAAACTGGCACTTTTTTCCCATTCATAAGTTATCATTTTCCTAAACTGAAGATGTATTTCCAAGCATACTTACCTCCACTGACACTAATAGTTATTTCTTGATCTTCATCTTTGCCATCTAACATTGTGTTCGCTTGCTCCAGTCTTTATATACCCCACTTGACTGCCCTCGGCAATATCTAATTTGCACAACTTTATGCCAGCCCTCACACGCCCTCTTTGCAGGTACTGTATATAAGTGCTGTATGCAGACAATAAAATCACTTTTTCAAGACTTACCACATTCCGGTCACTAACATTGGCTCTTGGTGCGAAGGAAGGGAGGGAGAGTATCAGCGGAGGTAAATATGTTTGGAAATAAATTTTCAGTTTTGGAAAATGATAACAAAACATACATACCTCCACTGACACTAATAGCTAGAATCCCACACTGAGAAGGCAAAGGGAGCCAGTGAGGACAGAGATAATACAGAAAGCATATGCAGAGATCAAATATGTACCACAAGAAGTGGTATCAAAGTGAGTAACACCACAATACATCCAGAACAGGTACTGTCTTCACCCAGAACTACAGAAAATTTAAAAGGGTGGAATATAATACAAGTATGATGGTCATATGCCATACTCCACCAACATCCAAAACTCATCCAGTCTGGATTTACAAACAGTTGTCTTTACTCGCCCACTAAGTGGGCAAGGAGAATTATGCTTACCCATGGAATTAAGGAGAGGATGTGGAACACAGTCCTACCAAGGAACTACGTCGTGTTTGGATTTACAAGGAGATAGTGGACCCCCTGCATGAACAGCATAAGACCCGACAGTGTTCATAAGAGGGTCAAAGCACTCCCAACTGGGTAGCTAAGTGTCAAATCTGGACTGGTTTAACAAGTAGGTTCCTGCATAGGTTGGTCCTACTCCTACCGACATCTGGGAAAACTTCCAGGGACCCAGGTAGGAGGATCCCAAGAGTGGAGAAAACTCAACATACTTCGAAGGTAAATCCTCTGTCCACCACCCCAGCAACTGGGAACTGGGTGTGGTAAGGACTCCCAAGCTCCACTAGTCGAAGTATGGGTGAAACATAAGTGTTGGGGAGTCCTGAGGAACAGGTCTCCAGAGACAGTGCAACAGGTGAACCACATTCCCTAATTTTTAAAAGCAAACTGATCTTGACTGATTCAGCTCTAAGATCAGCAGGGACTGGCAAAATCCCCTTTACCTTTACTCATGAATACTGGTCCACTAGAAATATTGTAATATGTTATCACCATCCAGAATTGTGTCCAGATGGTTTTATGAAACACCCCATCTCGACAGAGCCCATTGCAACCAGGAACCGATATAAAAGTTACTAGTGCAGAATTTAAATACAAGCATACCCGACTGGGCAACACTCGCCACTGAGTGGGATCCAAAATAATCAATAGGAACCTTAGAAGAGAAAGGAACAAAAACTTTAAGTCAGATAACACGTTACTCACCACCCTGTTAAAATATAGTAGAGGTAGTCAACACAGCCACAGGGAGAAGACATAGTCCCGTTGAAGATGAAACTACCAGATTGTGAAGGTAATGAGATGTGAACATGTCGGGAGAAGTCCACATACTGGTTCACAAAATATCTGCCAATATTAAGGACAGAAATGATTAAGAGAACCAATGAAATGATGAGTGGTAGGAGGGGGCCTTGAGACATGAAGGAATGAACATGCAGAAGTAGAAGTGAAAGTAGAACAGGGTCGAGCGCCAAAGACGATAAAGAAGATTGTAAAGATGCTGCATCAACTCTGGCTTTTAAAAATTCTGGAATTCCAGTAAATAAATAAGGTCGAAGAAAAGGAGCTTCCTGTAAATCTCGTAGGGCAGCAGAAGGTAAGTGAATACCTCCAAATATGCATCACGACTCAACAAGTCTCAACAACAGACCAACCACGACACCAAGGCAAGTCCTGAAGAGGACAAACAAATCATAATAGTGACCAGTAAATAGCCCAGTTTGTCATCAAATTGTTGAGACGATCTGTGATATGCTTTAGACACAAGTTGAAGGGAAGAGAAGTATCTTAAAACAGTAGTAAGAGTCAAACGAATCCACAAAAATTGCAAACTTTTAAGAGAGATAACAGGTTTGTACCTGGCACCCCATACATCCAACAATGGATCCAACCCTTGAGTGTCCAAATATATATCATCCTGATGATTATATGCCACAGCATGTTCTTCTGATAAACAAGGGGGGAGAAGGCATAGCGATACCCTCACGTAATTGTGTTGCAAACCTCCCTGCATGCACAGCAATATCAGAAGAAGGAGGAAAAACTAGGTAATCCCCTTGAAAACAATCAGACAAAAAAGCATGGGTAGACTTAAAAGCAACTGGTTGCATCTCTAAAACTTCACAAACACGTGTAACTAACTGCAGAAAAAGGGACAGAAGAAGGCTGATCAGATGAGTCGTCAGGAGAGGAAGCTCTAGTGAAAGAAGGGGCAGGAAACATGGAGTCTAAATTCTCTGTTTCAAAATGAAAATTCAAATCAGCACCTCCTGGAGAGATACCCCCAGACTGCATGAAGGACTTGATCTCACCCCAAATTAGGTCACAGAAAGCTTACACAGAGAGTGCCCAACCCCCTCCCCCCGACTGTTGATCACCACTAGATAACAATGTGGGAATAGATGAAGGCTGGGTATCCTCCGTGCTTGAAACTATTACACAGGAATTCATATCCAAATTTCTTTTTTATAATATATTTATAGGAAAAAACAAATTCAATGAAATATATCTCTGGATAACAAAACAAAGAACTCCCGATTATTAGAAAGTGACAACTAAAGAATATGTGAATCACAAAACGTTCGTCTGAATGCTTGCGCTTTGTCGATAAAAAGTGGTTATATACAGTACCTGCAAAGAGGTTGTGTGAGGGCTGGCATAAAGTTTTGTAAATTAGATATTGCCGAGGGCAGTCGAATGGGGTATATAAAGACTGGAGCAAATGAACACAAAGTTAGATGGCAAAGATGAAGATCAAGAAATAGCTATTAGTGTCAGAGGAGGTAAGTATGTTTATGAATAGTATTCTCTCCTCTACAGTCTAGTCTTACTTTAACATAGTATTCTGTGATGTGCAGTCCACTCTTAATTTAACATAGTATTTTGTGATGTATAGTTCAGTCTTTGTTTAAAATAGTATTCTGTTCTGTATAGTCCAGTGTTAGTTAACACAGTATTCTGTGATGTGCAGTCCACTCTTAATTTAACATAGTATTCTGTGATGTATAGTTCAGTCTTTGTTTAACATAGTATTCTGTTCTGTACAGTCCAGTGTTAGTTAACACAGTATTCTGTTCTGTACAGTCCAGTGTTAGTTAATACAGTATTCTGTCCTATACAGTCCAGTGTTAGTTAACACAGTATTCTTTCCTGTACAGTCCAGTGTTAGTTAACACAGCATTCTGTCCAGTATAGTCCAGTGTTGTTAACACAGTATTCTGTCCTGTACAGATCAGACTATTAGTTCAACTTACTACTCTGTTCTAAATAACTTTGAGTTGAGTGTTTTCAGCTTTAAGTTGTAGTTGAACATAATGTTTTATACCTGGACAGTTTTGAGCTGCTCTTCTTTTTCTTCAACAGACGATTGAAGTTGAGGATGTTTAACGGCTGACTCTAACTCCTTCAACCATGCTAACATGAACTGCAAATTTTCCTCATAACCCATCCACTGCTGTAACACATTCTCCAAATTGTGCTCAGCCTCCAAAGTCGATGTTGTGTGTTGGCTCCATGAATCCCGCATTTCTTGCACTTCTCTTCGCAGAACATCTGCACCATACTCAGAAGTATGCATACATACCTCATGGCACTGGTCACAAAGAGACTGCATTTTGCTATCTCCTTCCTTTTCCTGTGTTCTCAGTTCCTTCAAAACAACACACTTTATACATAAAATAAATCAGAATGGGGAACATTTACTAACAAATATCTGTTGATATAATATCTGGACAATCTATAAGGACATACATCCAATAGCAAAATCCTCAACATTCTAGTAATCTCTAACAATATATATATATATATATATATACATCTCAGAATTTCAATAAAAATAATGATTATTTGCTGTTGTTTGGTAGTTAAAGAAACATTCTTATTAATTAAAAAGTGATAAAGAAAACACAAACCCTGAGGGTGGTGAGTCGACTCTGAATAGTTCGTTTCTCCCCTGCTGTATCACGGCATTCTTGTAACTTCTGCTGGTGACCCAAGAGAAAATCTTGGAATGCCTTACACAAATCAAGGTACTGCTGATGTTCAGAAACACACTTGTCTAGCCATGTCAGGAGATCCTACAGAAACAGCATAGGTAATTCTGATTACTATCATACACTTCTATATCAGATAATTTTGATAATAATCACACAGTTCTGTAGCTACATCAGGAAATCTTAGTCATGTAACAATACAGATAATTCTGATAACAATCACACAGTTCTGTAGCTACATCAGGAAATCTTAGTCATGTAACAATATAAATAATTATGATTACAGTCACACAGTTCTCTAGCTATGTTAGGAGGTGTTAGTCATGTAACAATACAGATAATTCTGATTACAGTCACACAGTTCTGTAGATACATCAGGAAATCTTAGTCATGTAACAATATAGATAATTCTGAGTACAGTCATACAGTTCTCTAGCTATGTTAGGATGTGTTAGTCATGTAACAATATAGATAATTCTGAGTACAGTCATACAGTTCTCTAGCTATGTTAGGATGTGTTAGTCATGTAACAATATAGATAATTCTGAGTACAGTCATACAGTTCTCTAGCTACGTCAAAACATCTTAGTCATGTAACAATACAGATAATTCTGATTACAGTCACAAAGTTCTGTAGATACATCAGGAAATCTTAGTCATGTAACAATATAGATAATTCTGAGTACAGTCATAGAGTTCTTTAACTATGTCAGAAGGTCTTAAAGTTATATAACAATACATTAATTTTGATAACAATCAAAGAATAACAAGACACAAATACGTTTTTCCATCATAAACATAGCTATAAATATAAATACTATGACATTAGTGACTTGGACAGACATTATTGGATAACCTCTTTATTCTTTAATTTTACCTGTGACTTTGTAGACATTGTTTGGTACTTGTCCTTCAGGTTTTGTACTTGGCCATGTAAGCTGTCATCCTGCGTCAATGATGTCAGTTGTTCAGATTTGTCACAGACTGTGTCAACAGCTGCCTTATGTGAAACAATATCCTGGTAAACTACCTGTAATTCAATACAAATAGCTTTAGTTACACTGATGACAAAATTTACATTTTAACACTAATACACTAATGTGAATTAAAAAACTGGGGTCATTAGGCTAGATGTCAATTATAATATTACTAGTTTCCTTGATGGAAATTAAAGTGAAAGTGACACAACATTAAGGCTTTAGAGTTTAGTTGGTTTAATATGATTCTGAAGTTAAAGACATCTTTATTTCCATGCATAGTGTTCACCTTGTGATTCTGAAGCTGTGCACGTTTCTCCTGGAGTGTTCCTTTGGCTTCTGTGTGCTGCTCTATAGCCAATTCTACATCTTGAAGCCACCGAATTAGTTGCTCTTGTCCTTGATGAAAGGACTTTATCTGCTGCTGGCACGAGTCTAGCTTCCTTAGAGCCAGTGAAGCTTGTTCATTCAGTGAATCCCACTTATCTCGTACTGACCTATAAGAGTACATGACTCTGGTATTTTAATAACAAGAGCAAAAATATAATCATCTACACTTATTTTCTCTCTAAGAACACGTATGAACACATGAAATATGCAAGTCTTTTCTTAGTCTTTCTATTACATATAAAATCTACAGTTCTTTTCATATTCTCTCTATCAACATGTATAAACATATAAAAGTTATCATTTTTCAACACTGCTCTCATACAACTTTCCAAATTCAGTGCTGCCATCTATATGGAAACATTTTTGCTCACCACTAGGCTTGAGGCTCCCACCTAATCTCATATTTGTCCATGTAATATTGCTGCATTATTGCATGCAAATGAGTTTGTGACATCCCTCCACCAATTGGAGTTTGATACCACCTCCTAGTGCAGCTGACTCCCTCTACTCTGATTGTCACTCAAGATTAGGCAAAAAAGTAAGATTCATTGGAAGTGGGGAGTAAGGGTGGGAAGTATCTATCAGAAATACATTTTCAGTGTTGGAAAATTTCAACTTCTGATATGATACATAACCTTCACTCACATATAGCTAGAATCTTACACTGAAGTGGAGGATGGTCCCATGAAAATTTCTACTTTAATGAGCCCCCTTTGGGAAACACCGAAAGGAAACACATGGAGTGTGACACCCTACACCTTGAAATGGTATAGGGGCACACCTGTAGGAGACCACACCTCATATGCACTCTTTGCCCATGAAAAAAAACAAGTGTCAAAAGGACAGGTGGAAATACAAGCACAATCCAGAACCTGCACCAGGTAACTGGATGCGCTAGATGTGTATTGTAACTATGACATGTCAGACTGTACATGATGGGTCAACTCCAGTCCAAATCCAGGCAGCACCAGTAATTTGGTTTCTGGACCACAGTAGGAGGAGTGTTCCTACCATCTTCACCTCCAGTACAGTGAGGCAGAATAAGAATGTAACATCTAAACTGCAACTGAGTGAGGACTTATGTTGGCTAGTCCTGTTCTAATCTAACACAAGACCACCTGGGAAACCAATATCTGGGTAGCAGTAGAATGGGGAAACTGACAGAGGGGTAAACTTTACTATATGAACAGAATACCACCATCCTAATCTCTACTGAGTGGATATGATCAGAGCAGAAAGCAACCTCCATGGTCCACCGCCCCAGCAGCTAGGAACTGGTAAGTGGAAAGGACTTCCATGCTACACTAAAAGAAAAACGGGGGTGAAAGCATGTTGGGGAACCTGGAGGAGTGCATCTCCATAAGACAGTGAAATAGGTGACTAACAAAACAGGCCAGAACAAAGTTTTAAACTAAGCATGAACAATAGGCGGGGATCCCTGCCTGTTTTACTGTTGCTAGTCCATGAGTGGGTATGATCTGGATCAGGCCTTATTTAAGAGAATGGAGTACTTTGAGGATACCTTGAGTAGTCTTTTGAATACTATATCAGGCCTTCATGGCTGGCCCTACACTAGGTGGATTTTGAATAAGTTATACCCTGGCAAGCAACACTTGCCACTGAGTTGGATCCTGTATGGCACAAGAGAGCCATTGTAAAAGAAAGATAAAAAAGAGAACTTATCAAGTCAATAATGGTAAGAGGTGTGGAGAATAGCAATTGGAGGCAGTCTATATCCCTATGAAAATGAAATGGCCAAATGATAGAGATAGTGTGAAACAAAGGTATGAAGGGTTGTCCACATGCCAGCCTGAACAATCTCCTCCAACAAACGATGGAGGTGAGCAGCTATGGAGGCCTTAAGGTACTGAATTTAATGAGAAGACACCTGGAAGTGCCGACATGCATTCCCTTCCAATGAAGAATGGATGAGTTGACAAATCCCTTCAGTAAGTGTAATGGAGAAAAGATCATGAGTGAAAGAAGGATTCCAAGGAATGAAGAGATGGAATCAGAAACCATGAAGGGAAGAAGTACAAGCTAAATAATAAAAGACTCCATGGATAGGATAAAGAAGGAGATCAGGATCTGAGTGAAAATAAAGATGAGAAATAGAAGTGGGAGATATAGGTGTGAACACACTTTCACCTTCACATGCTGCAGATGTTATAGGCAAAAAGCATGACCAGGATAGAGAAGGGTATAAGAGCAATGAAAACAAATATGTGAAGAATCAGTGACATACACATAAGAAGGTTGATGCTCACCGAGGAAACTGTTTTTATGGAGAGATGGTTTCAAAAAAGGGAAAGGTAAAGGCATGGAGAACAACATTCAGATCCCAGTTGGGAAAACAAGAAGAATGGATAGGACAAAGAAGCAGAAAGAAATAGAAAAACATAATGAGGTCTGGGGAAGAAAAACAACAGTAACAGAAAACCAAAAAGTAGTAGAGGGAGCCACCCTATAACCAGCATTGGTTGAAACCGATAATCTGTGGTCAAAAAACCATGTGATGAATTTAGGGAGATGGGTAAAAAAAGGATAAAATGGAAAGAAGAATGATACAGTGGCCAACAGTAAAAATATGACATTACTGTTCCTGTACCATGAGAGAGAAAAGACATAATGGAAAAGCAGGAAAGCTACATGCAAAGTAAATCCAGAATTTTGAGTAAGGGTTGATAGTAATCCCAAACGTGAAGCCAGAGTGACTATAAAGCAGAAGAGAGAAATATGAAGCTGAAAAATATGAGAGCAGGAGAGCAGAAGAGGAAGAAAAGGGGGGAATGTTAAAAGGCTCAACAGAGGAAACCATGACTTAGCTGGTCAATAGGGCAACACCAAATGGACCCAACATGGAGTATTCTGAATGAGGGAAAAAACACGAGGGAGGAGACAAATAGTAAGTAAGCATAAAGGAAAAGGTTGAACCAGTCCTGACTGAATAAATCCACCAATGGATATGGAACAGGAGACCAGAATAGAAGAAACCCATCGTGTCATAAATGGCCAAGGCATTGATGTAAGGGGTCTCTAGATGAGAGCAAAGCCATTGAAAAATGCAAGGATTGGGGGACCACACTGTGGGAAATATCTTGTCAAGTTTTTATAAATGATCTATGAGAAGATTTAGGGCCAAGGAACAAAAGAGTGAGATACTTCTCCAGCATGACTAGCCAACCTAGCTGAGCTGCCTCCTGAATGAGAAGAGTATGGTCAGAGGAGTCCTGTTGGGATGAAGCTAAAAGAAGCCAGTTGTCCATGACCAAAGGTAATGTCTGGATGCTGACGAGATGGGAATGTGAAGGTGAGCAACAAAGACATCCACCTTGCTTATCAAAAGATCCAGAGAAAAAACCAAATAGAGGGTGAGAAACTTAACCACAGAAACTGAGGAAGGTTGAGAAACTAATGGAGATGTACAGAATGATGACTGGAAGCCAAACCTCAATGTAGAGGGGAATGACAAACAGATAAGAATAAATCCCAGAGAAAGGTGAGAAAGACTTTTGATAGTATCCTAAGCCAAGAGGTCAGACACTGTATCAGACAGATGCCAAGTGGAAAGAGGATCCCCTGGAGGAAGGGAAAAAATGGGAATGAGAAACAAGGGAGAAGAAGAGAAACAATGAAGTGTATCAGACAGATGCCAAGTGGAAAGAGGATCCCCTGGAGGAAGGGAAAAAATGGGAATGAGAAACAAGGGAGAAGAAGAGAAACAATGAAGGGTAAGACCAACAGATAGGACATATAGCCCTCAACAATCAACCAGAAGGGAATCCACAGATCCATAAATCAAGCCAAACAGGCCCCACTGTTTCTGAGCCCAGAGGATAGTCACAAATGAGACTGTTGGCTCTGAAATCTATGGATAATGGAAGAACAATTGGAAGAAAAGGAATGGGATGGAAGAACATGGAGCAGAAAGGAATCGGGAGGAAAGAAGACAGTAACTGGAAGAGAAGGAGCTTCAAACAGATAGGACACAAGGGCAGTCAAGAAAAAATGTTGGTGCACAGCCACAGTCCATGATTACAATAAAACAGATACCCCCAAACACTCTATTGGCAGAGGAAATGAGCCAAATACAGGTCCTTAAGATAAGTGGGAGGTAAACATATTTTTACAAGGGCGACCCTTTCCAAAAAATCTCAGCAACAGATTAACCAAGTGAGAAGGGACAATGCAAGGAAGAATGCAAATGTTGAAAAAAAGAACGAAATGATTGTATGTCAAAGTGCATAATTTTTCGTTCACCTTGAACTCGGATATCAGGGGAAGGAGAAAAAAATGATATCCTGAAAAATGAAAGTGAAGAATAATAAGAAGTAAGAAAGAATGAAGGGATGTAATAATTCCAAGAAAGAAAATCACAGAATAATGCAAAATGTTGAGGTAGATTCACATCTGCAATGGAAGAATTGTTTACAAATTTAGACAGCATGAAAAGACTCGAAAATCCCCACCTCATAAACAAGAATTATAGAAGAACAGAAGGCCCAAAAAAGGCCTAAGCCACATGCAAGACTCCACCACTTGCTGCAAGATGGCTGTTATGTCTCTTAACAGACAAAGAAGCCATCAATGCCATTTTGGTAGTCAGTTTAGAATGTTCAACCCTAGAATGTTCCTGATGTTCAAGCCTAGACAGCGTCAAAATGACTGTTTCTGTGTATTTCATGTTATGGAAGAGCTACAAAATCTACAGAGGCAGAGTTGGTTTTGTATACACTTCAATAAAACGTTGTTGTTAAAAAAAAATATCTTGTGAGAGAAAACAGTTCTTACTCTCTCTCTGTCAACATGTACAAACATATAAAATCTGTAAGTCTACTCTTATTCTTTATATTAACATGTACAAACATATAAAACCTGTAAGTCTACTCTTATTCTTTATATTAACATGTACAAACATATAAAATCTGTAAAGTCTACTCTTATTCTTTATATCAACATGTACAAACATATAAAATCTGTAAGTCTACTCTTATTCTTTATATCAACATGTACAAACATATAAAATCTGTAAGTCTACTCTTATTCTTTATATCAACATGTACAAACATATAAAATCTGTAAGTCTACTCTTATTCTTTAT
>NW_013668689.1:125670-133174 GCF_000517525.1 Limulus polyphemus
CGCGCCTGATTTAAATGTCACACCTGAACGCTCACATCCTTTTAATTATGTTTGAAATTATGAACACTGCTCAACATCATGAAAATTAAACCTTATTTTCAATAAGCAATCCTGAAAAATATTTGGGGGTGCTTAACTTTTTTCCAGGTGTATAGATGAAGGAATAGTCAATAAATTACTTAAATTTGCAGATGATATTATGATATTAAGGTCCTGTGTGTTGCTAGCTGTGAAGAGGATGCTGTTGCTTTACAAAACGATTTAGATCATTTAGTGAGTTGGATAAATGAATGGCAGATGAGTTTTAATTATAATAAATGCAAGATAATGCATGTGGGTTATCATAACTTAACTTAGATGGGAATAACCTTAACAGTGTTATGAAAGAAAGGGATCTTGGTGTAATAGTTGATCAGTCTCTAAAGCTATCCAAGCAGTTTTCTGTTGCTAGTGGTAGGGCAAATATGATTTTAGGTTGTATCTATAGAAATATTGAATGCAAGTCTAAAGAGGTTATACTTTCATTGTACAGGTCACTGGTTAGGTCACATTTGGAGTATTGTGTTCAGTCTTGGGCTCCTTAACTTAGAAAGACAGTGAATTGTTGGAAAGGGTTCAAAGGAGGGTTAGTAAAATGGTGCCTGGGATGGAGGGGTTGTCTTACGAAAAGAGGTTGAAATCTGTCAAACTGTTTTCTCTTGAAAATAGAAGAGTAAGGGGGAATCTGATTGAGGTGTTTAAGATTGTAAAGGGAATTTACAAGTGTTGATGTATCATCTTTTTCTATATTTAACAGTGAGAATAGTAAGACTAGGTTGGTTGGTCTACGGAATACGTTGCCTTCAGATGTTGTTGAGGCAGTAAATTTAAGTGAGTTTAAGAAAAGGCTTCATAAGTATATGAATGAAAAAGGCTGGCTTTAAGATTTTATTACTTATTTAATTATTTTTATTTTATTTTATTAATTTAATTTAGAAGATGGAACAGCAGAGATTGACCAATATGTCCTAAATTGTCCCAAAACGTTATGTTATGTCATATTATATTGATTTTATGTTTGTTTGTTGAAGTTTGCACAAAGCTACTCATGGGCTATCTACATTAGCCATTCCAATGTTTGAATTGATAGACCTATGGGAAAGCAGTAAGTCAACACCACCCACTGCTAACTCTTTAGTTGCCCTTTACCAATAAATAGTGGAGCCTTTTAGTAGCACAGCGGTATGTCTGCAGACTTACAATACTAGAAACCAGATTTCAATACCTGTGGTGGGCAGAGAACAGATGGCCCATTGAGTAGCTTTGTGTTTAACTTCAAAAACATACAAACAAATACTGGAAATTATTGTCACACTATAAAACCCCCACAGATGAAAGATCAAGCATGTTTGGTGATGAGGTTCAATCACATGACATGTAGATTGCAAGTTCAGTGCCGTTATCACTAGGCCATAATGTTTTACAGCCTTTCAATCACATTTTTCCTGCACTTAATTCACACATTCATTACCTTATTTGTTGTCTTATCTCTTCTCTCCCATCTGGAGATGTATGTGGATACAGTCTTTCACCTGCCTCAGAAATATTCTCAATCTGGCTAGAGTGCTGAGACAGTTGTTCAATCAAGGCCTGGTAACATAAATAAAACTGATGTGTACTGTTGAATATTAAACAACAGAAGTAAACATAACTTAACTATTATTCAACAACAGAAGTAAACATAACTATTATTCTATATTGAATACTAACCACTAACCTAATTAAAAAGCTAAAGAAAGTGAAGATTTGGTTTCATGATTTTGTACAACAATATTGTAAAATAATGTTATGAGTAAGCTATGTCAAATAAGTTGATCATTTACGTCAAGTTCGTCCGTCTAGTGGTAGATTAGGCAGTATCTTGAGTGTGACTATATCATGGTTATATTAAAGTTAATTGGTATTAAACACCAGAGTAAAACAGTAACAGGTAACAAACATTAATCAACTAACCATAAAAAAAAAATTGAAAAAAAGCTCTATTTTTAGCTTCTTTTTTTTTTTCACTTATTTACTGTAAACTCTTCTTTGGATCATTTGGAAAACCAAGGTTTTCATAACGTAATTTATGAAATCTAAGATTAAACAATATAACCAAAACATAAAAACTTGGGTTTTTTACTTCAAGTTCTGTTTTTCTTGTTTGAAGCATTGTTATATCACCAGTTAATAGGGTAAGCTTAGTCATTTCAGTTTCTGGTTCATCAAGTGATGCTTGGAGGTCTTCCAACTTTTTATCAAAACCCTGGTGTTCTTGAACAAACTGTTCCCACTTGCCAGTTGCCTCCTAGACAGAATCATTTATTATTCAGAGAATTTTACAAAGCTTCACTCTAGACAGCAAATCAGTAACCTTGATTATCCTAGTGTTGTGTTTAAAGAAAATCATTCAATAACAAAGTTAATCATTTTGTGTATCTGAGTTTTTTAATAACCATGGTATTGATAGTTTATCATTTTGTGTATCTGAGTTTTTATAAATGGTATTGATAGTTTAGTTTTATAAAAACTCAGATATACAAAATGATAAACTATCAATACCATGGTTTTATAAAAACTCAGATACACAAAATGATAAACTATCAATACCATGGATATTTTCATTTAATGCTTACAGAAAATCATTAACTACTATGGTTATTATAGACTCAGATCAAATGATATACTATCACTACCATGGCTATTTTAGTGTAGTGGTTACAGAAAATCATTAACTACCATGGCAATTAAAATGATACAAATAGACAGAATCATGAACTATCATGACCATCACTTCTACATAACAATAATAATAGTCAAACAGAATCATTCATCACCAAGATTATCCCAGTGTTACACTTAAACAGAATCATTCATTACCAAGATTATCCTAGTATTACATTTAAACAGAATCATTCATTACCAAGATCATCCTGGTGTTACAGTTAAACAGAATCATTCATTACCAAGATTATCCTAGTGTTACACTTAAACAGAATCATTCATTACCAAGATTATCCTAATGTTACAGTTAAACAGAATCACTCATTACCAAGATTATCCTAGTGTTACAGTTAAACAGAATCATTCATTACCAAGATCATCCTAGTGTTACAGTTAAACAGAATCATTCATTACCAAGATCATCCTAGTGTTACAGTTAAACAGAATCACTCATTACCAAGATTATCCTAATGTTACAGTTAAACAGAATCATTCATTACCAAGATTATTCTAATGTTACAGTTAAACAGAATCACTCATTACCAAGATTATTCTAATGTTACAGTTAAACAGAATCATTCATTACGAAGATTATCCTAATGTTACAGTTAAACAGAATCACTCATTACCAAGATTATTCTAATGTTACAGTTAAACAGAATCACTCATTACCAAGATTATCCTAATGTTACAGTTAAACAGAATCACTCATTACCAAGATTATTCTAATGTTACAGTTAAACAGAATCACTCATTACCAAGATTATCCTAATGTTACAGTTAAACAGAATCACTCATTACCAAGATTATTCTAATGTTACAGTTAAATAGAATTATCCAGTACCATGATTATTCTAATGTTACAGTTAAACAGAATCACTCATTACCAAGATTATCCTAATGTTACAGTTAAACAGAATCATTCATTACCAAGATTATCCTAATGTTACAGTTAAACAGAATCATTCATTACCAAGATTATCCTAATGTTACAGTTAAACAGAATCATTCATTACCAAAATTATTCTAATGTTACAGTTAAATAGAATTATCCAGTACCATGATTATTCTATAATGTTACATTTAGAAAAAAAATTATTTGAGAGTCCAATAATGTAAGTTAAACTTTTACAGTTCAACAGTCACATCCTTAATCAGAAAGCTAGTTTTCTCACCAAATTGAATCAACTATTAGGTTTCTCTATACATAGTTCATCTGAGCTCACCTTAACTAGGTTCTTCAGCATCTGATAACGGCTATTTACTTTAGCTAATCGAGGACCTAAAGTTGTTTCTCCTGAAATCTGTTGAACTTGTGATGTAGCTAAAGTGAACTCCTCTTCTTTTGATATGATTTCTGCTTCCAAGTCCTGTCAAATTTTATATATACTGTATTAACTTTCATGATTTTAAACCAAAAGCAATTTGTCAGTAACTAGTTTAAAGAGATAATCAGTAATCTTTGATAGGTTGTTTAAGCAAAGTATTCATAATGAATCTAAGTTCAAATGGACAGCAACTGCCTGTTGTAGATGAAGAAAAAAGGGTGGAAGACTTTTGAAACATCGTCCTATACATTTGTAGTTTTCTACAACAGGCAGTTGATGTCCATCTGAAACTTAGATTCACTGATAATCAGTACTTATCTTAAACGGTTTTCCTTACAGACTATAATAACTAATAAAATAATCCAACTTTGAAAAATAAAAACTAAAACAATATTTATTGCTATCAACTTTTTCTTTTTAATTTTGTTGAATTTAACAAAATTTAAATTTAACGTGCTAAAAACTGGCAGAAACTTTAAGGTTACCAAAATTATACATTTCTGTTATGGGTGACTTTTTATCCCTAGTATCCACTTTATGGTGCCTTCTTTTCCATATTTCAGTTTAAACCATATCCAGCTAGTTAAAGGTTCTGCACACCAACAAATTCTCTTTACCTCTTGCTTATCATAGAAAATTCTGTGATCCTTCTTTACCTCTATTAAGGTGCTGTACATTAGTTTCTAACCAATCTCTTAGTGGATACATCTGTAAACCTATCTTGACTGTGTTTAGTTAATACAGCTTGGTTTCTATGTTGTCTATTAGTGGATACATCTGTAAACCTATCTTGACTGTGTTTAGTTAATACAGCTTGGTTTCTATGTTGTCTATTAGTGGATACATCTGCAAACCTATCTTGACTGTGTTTAGTTAATACAACTTGATTTCTATGTTTTCTATTAGTGGATACATCTATAAACCTATCTTGACTGTGTTTAAAACTGATACAGCTTGGTTTCTATGTTGTCTCTTAATGGTCCCATAAAACCTACCTTGATTCTGTTAAGCTGCTGCATCTTTGTTTCAGTGCTATTTCTTAGCGGTTGGTCACGGAGCTGACTCTCCTTGGCGGCCTGCCATTCTTCCAGCTGTAACAATGTGTCATTGCTCTGGTTCCATTTATCTACTCTACTAGAAACATTCTCTCGGACAGCTTCACAACGGCTAAGGAAATTTTGCCATTGATCATGGAGGCTATTTAATTCTTTATTGATATTTTCATGGCCAGATGAATGGGTCTGACAAAGAATCTTTTCTTTGGTCTCCCCGAGTTCATTTAGCTTTTGACTTCCAATATTCTGTTCAGCTAAAACACCCTTTACAGAAAAAAATATTAAGTACATGTAGAGAACATTTTGGTTTTCTCAAATCAACTTATAAGACCATGTCAAATAATATTTTTTTACAGAAACAAATTACCTACACAAGAACATAATCTTGAATTTCAATCTGCCTCCTTTGACCCAGCACTTCTAACACTCAAATTTGTATTATTTTACCTTAGAGATCTTTTATCAAAAACCATCTTACTGATTCATCTGCCCTACTTTCTCAAATATAATTGATTGTTTAATGTCTTCTTTTAGCTAAACTAATCACACAGGCCTGCACATTTAAACTTCATAAAAGTTGTTTTGGTTTTAATAACAGGATTTCCATAATTCAGCTATGTATATTTCAAATATAATATTAATTTTTTTTTCTATCACATTAGGATTTTTTACAAATCATGAAGAAATAAAACCCTTATTTACATCAAATTATTATTTCATTTACCACAATGAATATTTTTTATTTTTATGTTTTTAACTTTTAATAGAAACAAACTGAAGAAAATGGATGAACATTGATGTCAAACAAATATGCATCCTCATTCACACTGAGTTTTTAGTGAAATCTATGTCTTTTAGTCTCAAAATTATGTGTGGTGATCTTTCTTTTATGTATTGCATTATGATGTTTTGTGAAAAATCTGTACCTGATGAAGAAAAATGAATATCATTTTTGGATTCAGCATATAAGAATTACTGTAGAACATGTAAAAATTTCAAGACAATAAAACTATAGCAGGCCTGTGTTATTTATGTCTTATTTTACCCTAACTGATGAATGTTAATATTTTCCCTATCTTTCAGATAAATACTCAACAAAAAGCTATTACTTTATGTACACTACAAATAAAACTCCTGCACATGTCATAAGCCTTGAAGAAAGCTCTCACTCCAACATGTATCAATCTATATGGTGCCAGCCTATGATGTAATCATCATTAGCAAATAGCTGTCCACCAGTAGGAAAGTGACACATCCTCATATGTACTAACTTCACAAGACAAACTAATAAAATGCACTAAAAGTAAAGAGGAAGGGTTGGAGGTGGTGCAGAGAGTTGAGTATCTGTTTGAAATACATTTTCAGGTAATGAAAGCATTACCTTCAGAAATGCTACTAACCTCTTTGTAACACAAAGAACTAGAATCTCACACTGAAGACAGAAGAGGGTTTGGTGCTGAGATATTAGAGAGATGGATACAGTTTCCCACTGAGTGATACCCCACTAGGCTACCCCTGCCTGGGCAAAGATACTGTCATATTGTGGATAGCAGATTGTTACACAATCCACTATCTTACAGATGGACAGTTGAGCAAGAGTATGGCTATAAATCAGGAGATTCCATATTGGAGAAATACCTGAGATAGGATCATACTCATCACAAGATTCAGGTGCAGGGAGTAAAATCCCATAATTGTGTTCCAAGACCCTTCCATCTGAAACTAAGCACACAAGAATGGCTTTGTTATAAGGTAGTGGGGTGTCATGAACTACACCACCAGCTAACACCCCAGCATAAATGAAGGGTGCATCCACTCAGTCTTTTATCAGTGGACATGCACCAACCAACAAAGAACTTTCCTTATAAACAGAGAAAAGAAGTAAAAGACAGAAAGAAAGGCATATGTGTAGATATGTGTAGTTTGTCACAGTGAAGACAACAGTATTAGAAAACAGGTATTTGCGTTTTGTCACAGTGAAGAAGGTAGTATTAGAAAACAGGTATGTGTAGTTTGTCACAGTGAAGACGATAGTATTAGAAAACAGGTATGTGCAGTTTGTCACGTTGAAGACGATAGTATTAGAAAACAGGTATGTGTAGTTTGTCACAGTGAAGACTATAGTATTAGAAAACAGGTATGTACAGTTTGTCACAGTGAAGAGAATAGTATTATAAAACAGGTATGTCCAGTTTGTCACAGTGAAGAAACAGTATTAGAAAACAGGTGTGTCCAGTTTGTCACAGTGAAGACAATAGTATTAGAAAACAGGTATGTCCAGTTTGTCACAGTGAAGACGATAGTATTAGAAAACAGGTATGTCCAGTTTGTCACAGTGAAGACGATAGTATTAGAAAACAGGTATGTGCTAGTTTGCAC
>NW_013668689.1:133352-141646 GCF_000517525.1 Limulus polyphemus
AACGGTATTAGAAAATAGGTATGTCCAGTTTGTCACAGTGAAAACAATAGTATTAGAAAATAGGTATGTCCAGTTTGTCACAGTGAAGACAATAGTATTAGAAAACAGGTATGTCCAGTTTGTCACAGTGAAGAAACGGTATTAGAAAATAGGTATGTCCAGTTTGTCACAGTGAAAACAATAGTATTAGAAAATAGGTATGTCCAGTTTGTCACAGTGAAGACAATAGTATTAGAAAACAGGTATGTCCAGTTTGTCACAGTGAAAACAATAGTATTAGAAAACAGGTGTGTCTAGTTTGTCACAGTGAAGACAACAGTATTAGAAAGCAGGTATGTGCAGGTTGTCACAGTGAAGACAACAGTATTAGAAAACAGGTATGTGCAGGTTGTCACAGTGAAGACAACAGTATTAGAAAGCAGGTATGTGCAGGTTGTCACAGTGAAGACAATCGTATAGTGATGGAAAGCATACAAATAATTATGATGCATGATAATGAACAAAAAAGTCAAGTAAGAGATGAAGTTGAATGGAAGGAAAGGATGAAAAAGAAAGGAAAAAGAAAAGATCCCTAAAGTGAAAGAATAGAATCTGGTGATAAAGGCTGATACAACAAGGAGTCAACACAAATTACTGGAGAAAGAGAAAATAAAAGACACAAACTTGTGCATTCCAAGCAGGGAAGGACAAAAGTAGATTCACATCAGGAAGAGAACAAGAAGGAAAAGCAAGTGTGGAAACAACAGTAGTGGAACACTTACAAGATGAAGCAGGCTCAGTTGAAGTAGCTACAAATATAATGTTTTGGTGGTCTTTTTACTGTTTTTAGTTTGTTTGTTTGTTTTATGTTATTAGAATGGCAATGATGCACAGATATAATGAAAACTTTGAAGAGTACTAGATGAAACCAGTATATTGGTTCAAACAATGGGAGAGGTATCTCCAAAAGTACAAGATCAATT
Organism: Limulus polyphemus; assembly: GCF_000517525.1. Classification (NCBI taxonomy): domain Eukaryota; kingdom Metazoa; phylum Arthropoda; class Merostomata; order Xiphosura; family Limulidae; genus Limulus; species Limulus polyphemus. Next base: position 134,315 of record NW_013668689.1, read on the forward strand.
AAAAGAAAATCAAACCAAATATAATGACAGTTTTTAAGAGGCAAATGTAAAATTTTGTATCATTCTCTCACATAATTAAGGATAGAATGACTAAATGATGAATAGCAATGAAAGGTGAAAACAATAAGTGCAAAGATTATAGTAAAACAAAGAGTACCAATGAAAGGTGAAAACAATAAGTGCAAAGATTATAGTAAAACAAAGAGTACCAATGAAAGAATGAGCCTGTGTTCACATGCTACTGTTCATGGGGATTACTGAAAGAATGAGCCTGTGTTCAGATGCTACTGTTCATGGGGATTACTGAAAGAATGAACCTGTGTTCACATGCTATTGTTCATGGGGATTACTGAAAGAATGAGCCTGTGTTCACATGCTATTGTTCATGGGGATTACTGAAAGAATGAGACCTGTGTTCACATGCTATTGTTCATGGGGATTAGAGAAAGAATGAACCTGTGTTCACATGCTATTGTTCATGGGATTAATGTGTATGGAAGATGTGACCCTCCTACTGGTGGAAGACTATAGTCTAATGACGATTACATCATTAGTTGGAACATGTAGAGTGGAACTTCATTTAAGGCATGTGGCATGTGCAGGGATTTTCATGGCAGTGTGCATGATGTAATAGCTCTTAGTTGTGCAGAGAGGCAAGTGGTGTTTCTCAACTGCTTATTTTACACAAACGAAATTTTCAATTTACCTTATTTTACAGAAACAAAACTTTTAATTTACCTTATTTTATCCAAAAACCACCTAATTGTTGAATCAGCCATATTTTAACCAAACCTTTTAAATGATCAATCTATGCAAACATATTTTACTTCTGTCTTTTTTGCTTTAATTTTTATAATCAGGATTATTTTACCCATACACATATTTTATATTTACATAAGCATGTATTGTTTTTCAACTTTTTTGATGCAAGTTTTCTATTCTTTGTTATTTATCAATTGTTTATTCTATTATCACTATCCAAAAACAACTATTTTTTTTAACTAGCTGCAACCCTCAAAACATTTGCAATAATTTTCATGTTTTTCACTTGAATTTTCTTATTCTATCATTTTCACGCACACCATTTAAGCTATACTTTCTTGCGGACATTATGTGTTAGATCAATAAATCCTGGTGTATTTAAAAAATTTTTATGGCATCAGACAAACTCTCTCACAGATGTAATTTTATTTAATAAAACAACACATAAAGTAAACAATAAAGTATAGTAATGATAGTTATAACAGTATACAGAGAATGAAACAGTTATGAGCATTCAGTGTATGATATGGTTTTATGGGTTGAAACTCATAAAAACAAGGAATAAAAGCTGAACTAAAGATAAAAAGTAGCTAAAAGGTGTTTATAGCAGTATATGAAATGAACCGAAGCTAATTTATTGCAAAGTACAGTAAATGTAAAGTTGTAATGAAGGCAAACTGAGCTGAATATGCAGAAACATCTGAATGGATGTTCATAAAATGATGAAGCATATAGTCTGAACAAATTACTCATGCGTATTTTAGATGTACATAAGTTGAGAATACAATTTATATTTAGTGTAATGTTCAATTTTTAGAAAATTAAACATGGATTAAGTGTTATTTGTGCAAATGTAAAACTAGAGTTGAAATCAAGGTCAGTCCTCACGTGATGACAATGACATTGTGCCATTGCGTACCATACTCATTGCATTGAAAAGTTTAACTAAGCAAAGAAACAGGCAAGGTGATTCTGAATGGAAAAGCAATCTGGACTCCTCAGACAAAGGCCTTTCTAACAATATGGGATTTGTAGTGTTTGATTGAGAAATTTGTGAGAAAAGTTCTGGACAGACAAATGCAAGCATATTATTTGTATAGATTCACCTAATTTTGATTTAATTTGTAATATAGATTTACCCATTTATTTCTTCTTTTATTAGAGCAAATCAAATTCTTATTCCATATTTTTGATTGCAGTAAGTTCTTATCCTGTCTGCTTTACCCTGACACATATAAAGAAAACAGGTATGTGCAGTTTGGCACAGTGAAGACAACACCCTAACACGTATATTTGTTTCTCTTATTTTAACAAAAACCTTCTATTTTTACATTAAATCAGCTTCAATTCATTTTACACAACAGGAACAAGAAAATAAATAACAAATTTTACCGAAATGGCTTCAAGCTTGGATTTTAATATCTCCACTCCTCCATGTTCACCAGGCTGATCTACAGTTGCTTTAATAGTCTTTAACCAATCTTGGAATTTTTCTAACTTCTGGTTATATGCTAAATGTCCATCAACATATATTTGGCAGGCTTCTGTATGAGACTGAAAGAGAGAAAATACTAAAAGCTTTCTTAAACCTGCCACAGAAGTCAAGTACACTAATATCGACACAAGTAATACAAAACTTTTTATATACAAGTTACCATATTCAGTACACTAAACAAACCAACTTTACAAAACTAATAAATCATTCATCACAGAATACTGTTGAATAAGAGCTCGGGCATGAATAAACTACTAAAAGTGTTAAGTTAACTGATTAAAAGAAAACTGTACGAACCTGACCAGACTTTAGTAATTCATCATATTTAGTCTGCAAATCACTGATGTTTTGCAGAGCTGACATTTCAGGTAAAGTCTTTGCTTTTTCTTCCAATTTCAATATGATGGGTTGATGGGAAACAATATCCTGAACCACAGACTGAAATATAAAATTGGATTCATAGTCATTTACTCCACCACAGTTTCTATGCTATAATTAAAACCATTCGGTTATGCACCATGTTCATATATATCCTGAACCAGAGCATGAAACATAATAATTACATTAACATCCTTTTTCTCTACCACAATTTCTCCCCAATAATTAAAGCCCTTTCATTATGCACTGTGTTCACTGAATATTCATACTATGTTCTAAACACAATATGTACATACAGACGATATTCTATTATTAATCTTTTCCCCTAATTCTGATTTACAAGTGACTCATATAAAATCATATCATTCCACATGCTTCTTTACTTTCACTCATAAGTTCTTAGAATTATATTTCTTCATGGCTACTAATGTGTCCACTAATCTTTCATATCATATGCTAAATAATTATTGATGGTAGGTAATTAACCATGTATCAGTTTTCTTTTCAAATACAAGAATTTACCGAGAAAGTTATCTAGTGTAGGTTAGATGATGCAAACAATGAAGGTAAGAAATTTGTATCTGTTGTGATGTAAAGTAGATGATATAAACAACCAAGTAAGACTTAGAACATTATCTTGTATGATATAAGGTATATGATGTAAACAACCAAGTAAGATTTTATAATTTATCTTGTTGATATAAGGTAGATGATACAAACAACCATGCAAAACTTTTTGAACATTATCTTATTAATATAAGGTATAAGATATAAACAACTAAGTAAGACTTAGAACATTATCTTGTTGATATAAGGTATGATATAAACAACTAAGTAAGACTTAGAACATTATCTTGTTGATATAAGGTATGATATAAACAACTAAGTAAGACTTAGAACATTATCTTGTTGATATAAGGTATGATATAAACAACCAAGTAAGACTTAGAATATTATCTTGTATGATGTAAACAACTAAGTAAGACTTAGAACATTATCTTGTTGATATAAGATATGATATAAACAACCAAGTAAGATTTTATAATTTATCTTGTTGATATAAGGTAGATGATACAAACAACCATGCAAAACTTTTTGAACATTATCTTCTTGATATAAGGTATAAGATATAAACAACTAAGTAAGACTTTAGAACGTTATCTGTTATAATATAAGGTAGATGATATAAACAACTAAGTAAGACTTTAGAACATTATCTTGTTGATATAAGGTATGATATAAACAACCAAGTAAGACTTAGAATATTATCTTGTATGATGCAAGGTATGATGTAAACAACCAAGTAAGACTTAGAATATTATCTTGTATGATGTAAGGTATGATGTAAACAACCAAGTAAGACTTAGAACATCATCTTGTATGATGTAAGGTATGATATAAACAACCAAGTAAGACTTAGAATATTATCTTGTATGATGTAAACAACCAAGTAAGACTTATAATATTATTTTGTATGATGCAAGGTATGATGTAAACAACCAAGTAAGACTTATAATATTATTTTGTATGATGCAAGGTATGATGTAAACATCCAATTAAGACTTCAAAACATTATCTGTTATAATGTAAGGTAGATGATGTAAACATCCAATTAAGACTTTAGAACATTATCTTGGTGATGTAAGGTATATGATGTAAAGAACCAAGTAAGACTTCAGAATATTATCTTGTATGATGTAAGGTATGATATAAACAACCAAGTAAAACTTCAAACATTATCTTGTGTGATGTAAGATACATGATATAAACAACCAAGTAAAACTTTAGAGCATTATCTTGTTGATATAAGATATATGATGTAAACAACCAAGTAAGACATTAGAACATTATCTTGTTGACATAAGATATATGATATAAACAACTAAGTAAGACATTAGAACATTATCTTGTTGACATAAGATATATGATATAAACAACTAAGTAAGACTTTAAAACATTGTCTTGTATGATGTAATGTAGAGGTGTGAAGTTTATAACATTATCTGAATCACATCTATATATTTAAAGCACAAAAAATCTGTCTGTCTGTTATCCATCTACTCCTAGGTCTCTGTGTTAAACTGAACCAAATTTTATGGGATGATAGTTTGGTTCAAAACACCCTCTACCCCCATTACAGATGTTACTTAGCATTCATTTTCTTTGTCTTAAGTTAACATTAACTACTAATACTTACATGGCACTACACCCTTACATCAAACAAAAAACTTTATTAAACTTTCTATAACACAACATGCACACAGTATGGAGAGAGCACAAAAACATCTTATACATTTCAGAGAGTGAGCTAGCACTCTCTTTGGAGGAATGAAATGAAAGAAAATGGCTGGCACTATTTCAGTTATACATAAATTCGGATGAAGTTTATACTACAAAAGCCACCATAATGCTGGTAGGAAGAACTGTTTCTTGAGTTATACTTGCTTCTACTTTTACCCGTGACCTTACAACTTCATCCTGTAAAACACTAATGCAATTAATTATCATCAACTAATTAATAATATGAAACAGTGTGGAATGACACTAAGAACTGGGTGTTGAAAGTGGGTAACAGAAAGCATCTTTACTGCCAGTACTTTGGCTGCTACCTTTTTGTACAAAGTCACCCTGACCATCTTACAGTGTATAGCATGTTTTAAGTATATACATAGTGATTTCTTAAAGCCTACACAAAACTTTTGGTGAGGTAATAATGAATACTGTAATAATATGTTATGTTATATAAATAAATTTTGAAAGTTATGATTTTTGTGTAATTTATCATAACATTCACCCCCACAGTTTTCTAAATTCAAAACCCAAATAAAGGATGGGTACCTCAGCTTGTTTTAATATAAGGCACAAGTAACCTTACAAGATAAATATAAAATTGGGAATATATAAACTTGCAAATAGGGATCATAAAAGAAGTAAGTAAACAAGGCTATATATACTGTGGGCATTTTCTCAAACTACAAATCCCTATTCTGACTCCACCAAATGTAATCCTAGGTAACAGCATAGAGCCAAAATAGAGGTTTGTAGTTTGAGCATTATTTGCTTACATGTTTTAAGATTCCTATTTGCAGGTTTTTAAATTCCCAATTTTTTATTTATCTTGTTTGCTGGCTTTTTTTATGCTCAACTATGGGCAAAGAATATGGTAGCTAACTTTATGCATTGTAATGAAAATAAACATAGCTAGTAGCTAGCTGATACGGTTCATGATGATTTACTGTAGCTATTGACTATTTGATCGCATTAGTTCAAGATTTAATTTGTTAATCTGTAGTTGGAGATTGTCATTGAGATTTGTTTCAGAATATAGCAAGCATTTATAGTTTCTGTGTAACTAAACTCTCTATAATGTCTATCAATGAGCAAATATATGTCTAGACTAAGATACAGCCCCCACTGAGCTCATATAAAATTTTGCCAGTAGAAAAGCAGCCTTCTCAAATAAACATATATGTCTAAAACATTGCTTTATAAAACCTTTGTTTCTTTTAAGGTAATTATTCTATGGAGGTGTGTAATAAAATTTAATGTTATATGTATTGTTTTTTTTTACTCCTTCATTTCATACATAATATAGGGGTTGGCTCCCTAAAGATGCTGATTGTATAGTGTACAAAGCAGTGAGTACCTACATGTTACAGTCATCTAATGTTCATCTATTACTGACAGGTAATTCTTGTACTTAAGCTTTTTTAAAGGAACACCAGATATTTGTAAAAAGCTACCTTCAAGGGATAATGATAACATCACTTAAACTAGAATTATAATATTTTTTAGCTTAAGTAAAATATAGAAGAAACAAATTGACTTTTCAATACCCCTATGATCTTTGCAGTACCTTATATAGTATTCAAAAGGTTTGGGTGCAATATACAAAGCCTTACTGTTGCACATTGGCAAGAGAATAATAATATGAAAAAGAATTACATATGGGCCATTTTGAGTGGATTCTCTTTTGCTTGTAAGTTTAACATGTGTGTTTGTTTTGTTCATTTTTATATGTGTACAGCCTTAGCAGTCAATAGTAAAGGTTTTAAAGCATTCTTTGAATTTAATCTTTACTGTTTAAGGTGCTTTTTGCCCAAACGTTCTATTGCAATTTCTTGCAATTCCTTGCGATCCCTATTATGAATCACTATCACTGTTCATGATAAAATATGGGCATCCTTCTTTATATCCATCTTGGGTTCATATCCAACTCTGGGGCTAGTTATCCAGTACATATTTTAATACTAACTGAATAGCTGGCCATTCAATTTAAGTATATTTACAGATCTATAACTCAGTACAAGACATAACTTACCTTATAGTTCTGTAGTTGTGTCTCCTTTTCAACCAAATCTGGTTTCAGATCTGTTTCTGAGCCAAGTTTGTCAGCCACTTCCTTTAGCCAGTTTGATATTTGCTCACAGCTGGAAAAATACATAAACAATTTTAAAAGGCACACTTGCAATTTTTTAGTTACTAAATTTAAATTTCATATTTTAAAATCAAAAAATGGTTTGTATTTATTCTCCATTATAAACACATGATGTCATTAAAATATTTGCATTGTTATGATGTATTTACTTCAAGTATTCACTATCTGTCATTAAAAGATTTGCATTGTTATGATGTATTTACTTCAAGTATTCACTATCTGTCATTAAAAGATTTGCATTGTTATGATGTATTTATTT
>NW_013668690.1:0-1243 GCF_000517525.1 Limulus polyphemus
ATATATATATATATATATAGTACTTTGTCTTATACTCATATGAAAACTACTGTTTTATTCAGATGAATACTGAATGTTGTTCGATTATCTTATAGAAACTATTGTCTTATCCACACATACTGCTATCCTGTATCATTCACTCAGCTTCTCTCCGTTTCATTCACAGGAATACACCACAAGTATCTTTCTTTCTTTCTGTAGTATTAATGACAATTATACATTTAGTATTTTGTTCTGAATATGTACGAATTTAAAACAAAACACAAGACCCAAATGATCGTTGAGATTTTCTTAGAATTATCTCACCTCTGTGACTTGGTCGTTTCTCACTATCTTATGAAGTTTCATCATCCTGTGACTTGGTCGTTTCTCACTATCTTATGAGGTTTCATCATCCTGTGACTTGGTCGTTTCTCACTATCTTATGAGGCTTCATCATCCTGTGACTTGGTCGTTTCTCACTATCTTATGAGGCTTCATCATCCTGATCTGCCAGAAGGATTTTATTTTTGTTTTATATTTCTTTATATTATGGTATTATCTTATGTTATGCTCTTAGACTAATTGCTGTTAAAGCGAAAACTTTACCACTGTTTTGTTTGTTTGTTTGGTTTTTCTATCCTTTGTCAATGTTTAATTTTAGTTGTTATACTTGGAAGTGTGTACTATGTATTTCATGTATGTCACTGTAAACTTGTTGCGACATCTTTGTGTCATGCTCTTAGGAACATGGGAATGTTAGTGTGTTTCTTGGGCTATTTGCGAAACTCAAGTTAATTGGTTTTTACAATTAAAATTAATTATTGGCCTAAAGTAAGGAAGATGGAAAAATGTGGTATAGGAATATACTACAGTGTTCTTTCTGTGGTATTGGTGTTGACTATAAATTTAATACTTTGTTTTGAATATATGCAAGTATAACACAAAACACATGGCCCAAAAGACCGTAACGTTTTCTCAGAACCAACTCTACTCTATGAATTGGTCTTCAATTGGCTCGTCAGAATGGCCTGGTCCTTTGGTTAGCCCGTTAGGTGAAACCTATCACTTAAATCGATAAACAGTGACCAGTCACGTGATGACTACTGTAACAAAGAAACCCAGGTGACTTTCAAACTAACTAATGGATTTCAAATAGAGTTCTTGCTAAATTTCTGAGGTGGACAGTCCTTGTCTGATTCTGGAAGAGTGCAGATCTTTTTTGAAGCTGATCCATCAAGGTACACACACACACACACACACA
>NW_013668690.1:1731-3699 GCF_000517525.1 Limulus polyphemus
GCTACTTTCACTCTAGTTTATCACTGCTAGCACAGACAGCTCCAAGAGTTGGCAGTGGGGATGATGATGACCAGCTACTTTCACTCTAGTTTATCACTGCTAGCACAGACAGCTCCAAGAGTTGGCAGTGGGGATGATGATGACCAGCTACTTTCACTCTAGTTTATCACTGCTAGCACAGACAGCTCCAAGAGTTGGCAGTGGGGGTGATGATGACCAGCTACTTTCACTCTAGTTTATCACTGCTAGCACAGACAGCTCCAAGAGTTGGCAGTGGGGGTGATGATGACTAGCTACTTTAACTCTAGTTTATCACTGCTAGCACAGACAGCTCTCGAGTAGCCAAACAGACAGTAATAATTCGGCGTTGTTCTGCGATAATCCTTTTGTTACTAGCACAGTAGAGATATCCAGTGAAGCTCCATATCATAATCAGTTTTATCTAAGAATAACAGATATACACGAAACCCACTTTTCTCCATTTCATTCGTACAACGTCTCATCGTTCACTTATACAGCCTTGTTCTTTGAGTAAAGATGAAGTCGTTATATTGAGTTCATTTCTGGGCGTATTTTGTGAATCCAAAAACTCTGAACATTTTCTTCATTTACCGCTCTTCCCAAGATGCTGAATTAATTAGCCGTAGATCTAAAGTCACAGTCTTGTAAACAGTGACGAAAAATGGCAGACTGATTATATGAGGCGCACACACTCTTCAATTATTGAACTCAACGAATTCTACAGCCGCACAGCCATGGTTACATCATGGGGACACATAAGTTTATAGATGACGTAAGAGCGATGCGTTTCAGGAATCCTGCCTTTAAATTTAAAGTAATTACTTAACTGACATTATCGGTTTAAAAACAGTTCTAAGCCTAATTTGTGGATAAACTTTGCTTTAATCAATTTCGTCGATTCTATAGCGTGTCTACTTGTAAAAAGTAAAATGAAATAAACTATTTCTTTAGTTTTAGGGGTTAACTCCTATACCTTTTAATGTTTTTAGGGGCTAACTCCCAAACCTTTTAATGTTTTTAGGGGTTAACTCCCATACTTTTTAATGTTTTTAGGGGTTAACTCCTATACCTTTTAAAGTTTTTAGGGGTTAACTCCCATACCTTTTAATGTTTTTAGTGTTTAACTCCTATACCTTTTAATGTTTTTAGGGGTTAACTCCCATACCTTTTAATGTTTTTAGTGTTTAACTCCTATACCTTTTAGTGTTTTTAGGGGTTAACTCCTATACCTTTTAATGTTTTTAGGGGTTAACTCCCAAACCTTTTAATGTTTTTAGGGGTTAACTCCTATACTTTTAATCTTTTCAGTATTTAAATGATCGTTTTCTGCTGCAATGATGATTGCCATTATTAGAATTGTATTTAAATATCCTATTATTTTTTATTAGTTACTTGTAACACCATGTTGAATCTATATTTACAATTAACTTTTCAGGTACTTTGAATATTAATATCAATTGAACTATGTCATATTCGATTTTAATTCATTTCACTACCACCCATTTTACTTGTATCTTGTTATCTTGTATCCACCTACTTAGGATATGTAACACAGTTAACACACATGTATTTTGTTTCTTCATTCCATATTTTATGTATTTTGTTATACCCCCCCCCCTCCGATCTATGTTTTCATATTTTGTTTTATGTTTTATGAGTTGGTGTTTAAGATGACACGTGAAAACGTCTGTTTACTTTTTTTATTACATATGTATTACAAGGTCATTTGCTGTTGCTCGAAGGTTTAATCTACTTGTTTGAAAAAGTAAATCCTATTAATATAACTTGATAAACAAAGGACTAATGTTTTAGGGCTATTTCTTATTTTATTTTATTTTTTTGTATATTTCTTTTTATAATTTGTTTTCTATTTCTGTACCAGAAAGAGTTTTATTTCTCGCTTTGCGTGTTTAAAGAATTTTGTACATTTTCAGCTGTGTTATAATG
>NW_013668690.1:3781-15520 GCF_000517525.1 Limulus polyphemus
CTATTAACTATTTATTCAGCTGTTTATATTGTAGTTTATACTGTATCTGTAATGTCTCGTGTGCACGTGATTCAATATCACTTAATCGTACTGTGTTTCTTGTGTGCTTCCGTAACGTCAGTGTCCAATCCAATCCGCGATTTATCTTGATCACGTTGTTGCTTTGAAAATGATTTTAAAATTAAAGTTGAGACTGATGATATGCACTTAGCAGATATCACAAATTATCATAATCGTATAATTCATAAGCAAATAAATTAAAAAAAAAGCTGAACAGTAGTTCTACTTCAGCGCCAGGTAAATCTGGTTTTTAACTCCTCTGTCTTGCTTTCTTTATAGTGAATCAGTATCTACTGCTTCCAAAGATAAGCTGTTTTGTATCCAAAATTACCCTGAGTATGACAATCACTCATATCAGAAGATGCTTCTGGATTCCTGTGATTTACTGTGTGATAACGTGGTTTATGAAAGCACTTATAAAGCTTTAAAGAATTCCCTTTCAACTTTTAGAGCGTTAACGTAAAGTTCTGTCGGTAATTTGCTTCTTTATTTAGTTTAGTTCATACGTTTCTTCTTTCCATTATTATTTTTTTGACCGAAAATTAAAATATAGCCCAAGTTTAGTTCAGTACAGTTTCGTTATTTTGTAAATACAACGTTTTATTTTCATTGGATCATCATCAGTTCTTTTTATATTTTTACTTCCACCAGCATTAACCAGACCACATGCCTCCGCCTTCTCCAGTGGCTTAGAGGTAGGCTTGATGGTATATAACGCTCAAATTCGGGGTTAGACTCCCGTAATGGGCACAACACTGTATTGTTTACAGACGAAAGACCAAACATGAAAAAAAAATTTGGTTCATGTGCGTAATAAAAGATAGGAACATCAGACTTAAATAGCAATAGACAGAATAACACAAAACTATAATTAGCTATAGATACATTATAGTATACAACGTAATAATTCAAACACTACGTAAAAAAAGATTGAATAGAAACTTACTTTACAAAAAGCTAATTTATTTTACACATTCTTTGTTTACACATAACGAATAATGTTAAACAAAACATTGGCATCAATAGTTTATGAATTTTTATTTAATGTTTTTTTTTTAAATAGAGAACTTGTTGGCCGGTTAGTTTCTCTAATTAATCGTACACTAGAAATGTATAGCATATACGAATTGAAATTTATTTGTTAAAAAAAAGAAGCACAGAGAGTGAAACATGTTTTGAATTTTCTTCTTTGCTGCTACGTCATGCTGTGAAGCCTGAAATATCAAGCATAAAAACATTCCATATTTTCCAACACAAAATATTTTTATCTAAATATAATAAAAAACGCTTACACTGATATAAATAAGTTATAAAAATAACTTCATAACTAGAAATTGTGATGCTACTTTTTACTCTAAACAAATAATAGTTTGTTTCAAAACTATAAAAAAGTCTATCTGTGCACAACTGTCCGTAATTTGTATCTGATAGACTATAGCACCGCATATTAGCTTTTGAGTTATTGCTGTTTGATTGAATAGTGAGACCTGACAGCCACTCTTATAGCGTTCCACGACTCCAAAATTTGGAGCGCCTTTTAGCGCAGAGAGCCACAAACCGTGAATTCTCCGATTCATAGACAAGACACAATAACCACTAGTTCAAACATGGTCTTCATAAAAGAGATATGAGCATGAAAGTGTTTGTAAGCTTATTGCCTTTTAATTAAAACCCCTGTAGTCAGTATTTACATGTGTTTAAACTTTAACTGTCGATTTTGTAGGAAAGGTTTTGTTTGCTTGTTTGTTGAATTTCGCACAAAGCTACTCGAAGACTATCTGCACCAGGCGTTCATAATCTTGAAGTGATAGACTAGAGAGAAGATAGCTAGTTAACACCACCTACCGACAACTTGTGATTTAATCTTATCAATCTTGAAGTGATAGACTAGAGAGAAGATAGCTAGTTAACACCACCTACCGACAACTTGTGATCTACTGTAATCAACCTTGAATTGATAGACTAGGGAGAAGATAGCTAGTTAACACCACCTACCGACAACTTGTGATCTACTCTAATCAATCTTGAATTGATAGACTAAGGAGAAGGTAGTTAGTTAACACCACCTACCGACAACTTGTGATTTAATCTTATCAATCTTGAATTGATAGACTAGAGAGAAGGTAGCTAATTAACACCACCTACCGACAACTTGTGATCTACTCTAATCAATCTTGAATTGATAGACTAGGGAGAAGGTAGCTAGTTAACACCACCTACCGACAACTTGTGATCTACTCTAATCAATCTTGAATTGATAGACTAGGGAGAAGGTAGCTAATTAACACCACCTACCGACAATTTGTGATCTACTCTAATCAATCTTGAATTGATAGACTAGGGAGAAGGTAGCTAATTAACACCACCTACCGACAACTTGTGATCTACTCTAATCAATCTTGAATTGATAGACTAGGGAGAAGTTAGCTAATTAACACCACCAACCGACAATTTGTGATCTACTCTAATCAATCTTGAATTGATAGACTAGGGAGAAGGTAGCTAGTTAACACCACCTACCGACAATTTGTGATCTACTCTAATCAATCTTGAATTGATAGACTAGGGAGAAGGTAGCTAGTTAACACCACCTACCGACAACTCGTGATCTACTCTGATCGAATAGAGGGATTTGGCCGTCACTCTTATAACACATCCACAGCCACGAAGTGCGACCATATTTGTCCGGTAACTGGGCACGAATCACGAAACCTTGATAGGCGATGTTTACATTGTTTGTAGTAATTACTAACACTACACACAAAAATGACCTGTTTTTAGAGGTTTACTATATAATATTGATTTAAACAGTCCAACTTTTAAACGTGGATATTGTTCATTTGATAATGAACTGCATTTGTCTAGGACGACGTTTGGAGTTGCTAGCTCAGATCTTCATGAAACAAAAAAAAAAAAAATAATGGAATTTTTCCACAGACACACGTGACCAAAACTTTTATGTTATAAGAAATTTAAGTCACTTCTTTTTATTTATTTTGATATATTTTCTAGACACTTCACTTTTCCAACGTGTAAGCAACAGACTGTTCTGAGAACAATAATACATTTATCGTGTCATTCTTCAACAAAATATTGATTGTTGTTGAAAATAAAATCTTTATGGTAAAAATGGACAACAACGTTACTGAAAATTACAAATTACTAAAACATTACAAACTTTCTTCTAAAGTTACGAAAGAAACGTTGTGATACATGGCTAACAATCAAACTAACCATAATTGTGCAGCGTTCACGAAAGGCACTGAAGAAATTTTTGTTGTTGTATCTTTGAGTTGAAACTTCAACTGATTTTCCTTTAATTCGTTAGGCGTTGAAAGATCGAAAACGACGTAGTTTCACGGCCGAGTTGCTTGATGACTTAGTTGAAGCTTACGAACCTCGAGGTTCTAAAGGTAGTTGAATACAGCTTTTGAAGGAACACAGCAGGTGTAATGGTAGACAGTAGCCAGCGTGTTTCCCGCCTCCAGAGGATAAGACTGAGGAAAACGACAACAATTTTATACTGGCACTTTCATCTGTTCTTTAGAGAAACCTAGCGGGTAGGATTTAGAGCAAGATAACCGAGAGATCTGCGTAGCAATTTCAAAGGCTATGAATAACGCTTGAATGGATAGCAGTAGTTCATTATATCAACATCAGCTGACCATCTTATTGGCTGGCTGACCGTTTGTTTCTGCAGGACGAACTTAAGATAAAACGTCATCTTTATTTGCTAGTCCAGATGTCTTAATCTCAGAATGAATGGCTTAATAACAGTCTTGTTTCTAATAGTAGGACACAATTCCAATCAAGGCGTTTACTTATATACTTTAAAGAGTATGGATTATATCGCTTAACGTAAGAGGATAAACATAAATCTCTTATTTCTAGACATTCAAGATCGAAGCAACAGCAAATAAACAATTTCCCGGTCTTGATTAGAGTTTGTGTAGTAGAGATAGTTATAGTGTGGAAATCAAAACAAATTGATTAAAACGTACGTTCACTAAAACGTCAGCTTTGTTCTATAATTTTATACCAAGGAGATTAATTGATTATCTTTTTAAAACGCTTCTGAATTGCACTCAAGAAGGGAAAGTTTTCTCAAGGTCCGGGCTAGATACGAACCGTGCTTAAGAAACAAAGAATTAATAATCTGGTGACATATTTTTATTTTTTTCGTATTTTAACGACGTGCCTCTGAAATTGAATTCCGTCTGTTGGAGAGCCGAGCGTGGATAAGTGGGCAGTGTGCTCGGAACGTGAATCAGAGGATTTAATGTTCGCGACGGTTGGCATAAATACGTTTTTCACATTCTAGGGCGGAGTGCGCTATTTGATTAGACAACAGAAATTCAAGAGTAAGCGATGGGTGCTGTTGACTAGCTGCCTTTTTTCTAATCTATCGTTCAAATTTAGGGAAGGATATGAACAGACTGACCTTTATGTAGTTTTGCGTAAAAATTCTGAAACAAAACATTTTGTCGGTCAAGAAATCTGAAATCTGATTTGGAATTCTGTTTATAGTTATAAAAAGTAATTAGGTAAAACTTACGCATAATCACAAATACATTAGATTGCACATGTTTTCAAAGTTGTTTTAATTCGTGTCTTCCCAGTTTTTATTATTACAATTATTCTTATTATAGTGCTTATATTGTTAATAACATAATGAAACTATGCACTAATTTCTCCTCAAGAACGGCGTGTTTTCTTATCTTAACATAACTTTCAGTTGTTTGTTTGTTGTTAACCAAAAAACTATACAATGAACTATCTGTTCCCTGCCAATCGCGGGAAGTGAAACCCGAATTTTGACATTGTAAGTCCTCAGAATTATTGCATCGGGAGAAAAGGCTTATAACGTAATTTTAATTCGTATTCAGTTTGGTCATTTTGTCCAAAAAGTTGAAGTTCGTGACGTCACATTCTTTATAATTATGAACAACGCTATTGATCGGTAAAAACTATATTAACTTAACAGACTTTGAAGAGATTTAGTTTTTGATATCTGCATATCACATACCGTAATTAAACATTTTAAATTAGTTGCTTTGCCACATTTCTCCATAAAAATTACATTTTCGTCTATAAGAACATTAATTATCTACTAGTAGGCAATGCAAAATTAAGTGACAAATGCAAAAGTGAGAACTTTTACCAAATAGTAAAAGAAAATCAGAGGTAGCCATTCTTTTTTCAAATATAATTGTAACAAGATTAAAATAAACTGTGCAAAATTTAAAAAAGTTGTTATTCGATGGATAATCCTACGGCTGAGGGGGATCCTGTGGACATTTTTATGCCCGGAGAATTAATTTTCATATATCATAAGGGCATCATATGAGGTTCATAAAAATCCAGGGTGGAAATTTTCGAACCCGGCAATAAGGGAGAAATTCAAGATGGCCGCTGAGATGGGTAAATAGCCATAACTCATCTTCTAGAGCAGATAGCACAATAGATTTGGGGGTGTAAATATAGGTTTTTGGGGGGTCTAGTAAACTAATGGCAATATTAACAACAAAATTAGTTCTGACCCATTTTAAAAATTCAAGATGGCTGCCAATATGGCCGCCACAAGGAGTAAGTAGCAATATATCATGTTCTAGAGTAGATAGCAAAATGATTTACTGTATCTAGATATAAGTTTTGGGGATCAAGGAATCCATTGATGATGCAAAAATGAAATTAGTCCTTAGCTGTTTGAGAAATTCAAAATGGCCACCATCATATGCAATAAAATGCCTTTTAGGAGAAAATGATGTCCATGGATATGTTTTTTGAGCGTTGTTTAAGTTGTCTTCTTCATGTGACTGGAACTTAATAAATGTTCAAATTATTTCAAAAATATACCCAGAAATCAAAAATGAATATTAAACTAACATAAAATATTAACACAATGAATACCACAAAGAAAATGTATATTATTCTTGATTTGCTGTTAGTATTACTCCTAAGGAGTAACTACTGTATTTGTTTTGTCTTTATTTTTATAAAATCAATGATTTTCCCTTATTTATGTCATTATTAATTCACTATGTGTAGCAGAGACAGTTTCAACTATTTTAAGAAGCCTAATACTGTATTATAATCATTTGCACTGAAAATTCAGGGATTCCCCATTATAGCAGTATGAAACGTGCCAGAACAAATTTTTTCTAGACTTTTGGGGATTTCCTTCACAAAGGTTTCTTTGTTATGGTAATAAAACTTTATGTTGAAGCATCTCGCATTGACCCTGTATTTGACGCTTATCTGGAAGGATCTGTTAAAGACTGTGAAAAAACAAGAAGATCCAGTATACAGGATTTTGAAATCAACAGTATCATGGAAAATACTTTGTTACCTGTTTGTTGGATGAAGTTTCACTTTTTGTCCAACTCAGGCACGATTAGTTGATCATAGTTTGAGATACAGTGACGTAGCTAGTTGACAGTTCAGCTCGGGAGTACTTCCTTTTTTATTAGCATTCATTCATCTTTCGCTGAGTCTATTATTCTGAACTGTTCACTGTTCGGTCTTTCGTTACAGTCTTTGCTTAGGTGGTTGTAAATTTCAAATTTACTGAAAGGGCTGTTACGCGCACGCTCATTGATTCTGGTAGCTAAGGTTCGAGTCGTTGACCCAATATAGACTTGCCTGCAGCAAAGACACAAATATTTGCATACTACCAACGATTGTTTGAAGGAGGTGTTTTGTCTTTAAACAGGAAAAAATTACGTATCTGTTTGGATTGTAAACCTTATCGATGTATTCAAAAACACTCAAAAAGCACTCCTAATTCGTAACCCACAACCTAAGCTGAACAATCAACTATCTACGTCACTGCATCTCAAACTATGATCAAATCATCGTGCCTGAGATGGACAAAAAGTGAAAGTTCATCCAACAAACAACTGTCAATATTTATTTTGTTACCGGTAAACATGGACACATTTTGACCATCCTCTTCCAACAAGATTAAACTGCAGTTTCTTTTGAGAAATCGGATAATTGCAAATGCTTCAAAGAAATGTCCAGGCATCTAGATAATACTGAGTTGCAGATATGGATATGAACCTTTGTGAACATGTGATTTCTTCAGAACAAGTTACAATATTGTCAGACCTGCAAGCTCATACTGAGGTAGTTGATTTCAGGCGGATACTCCATGCATTCCATGTAGCACAAGAAATGGCACAACGTATTGTCATACTATCCAATGATACTAAGGTTTTGATCCTGGGCACTCACTATTTCAGTTTGCTTCAAGACATGGATTGAAAGAACTTTATGAGAGGTGGTGTAGGAGACACATACCTCTTCACACCCTGACTCACAAATTAGGAACAGAGGTATGCAAAGCTTTGCCTGTCCTGCACGTGTTAACTGGGAGTGATACAACTAGTAAAGTAGGCACTAAAGCTGTTGCACTAAAAGCAAACCCATTAGCCTATTTGAAGGATTTTGGAAATAACTTGAATGATATGGAGGTTTCACTCACCACAGTGGAGGAGTATTTGGTATAGGTATTTACAAGTAGTGTCCCCTACAGAGGAGTACTCGGTACAGGTATTTACAAGTGGTGTCCCCTACAGAGGAGTACTCGGTACAGGTATTTACAAGAGGTGTCTCCTACAAGACGGTGGATCAGCTTAGTTATTACAAATATTACAGTTCAAAGAACATAACATTTGCTGAGCTCCCACCAACCAGTTTTGCTATAAGATGGCATATTTTACGTGCGTTCTATACTGCATAATTGCAGTTGAATTGTTTGGACAATCCTGATCTCAACCAGAAAGAGTATGGTTTCGAGGGGGAAGATGAACTGCTTGTGCAAAATATGTACAAGCGGATAGTGCCAGATGATCTACTTCAGAGCTACACATGCGCAAAGTGTACCACCCGCCGCTGCTTATGTGGTAATCAGGGCATAGCTTGCTGAATTTACTACAAGTGTAAAGGATTTCAATCAGATGGAACAGTTTGAAAAATCCTAATGTTGTTTAGAGGGTGCCTGTGACAATTCCACTATTAACATAACTGCTTCATTGTTGTTCAATGTTGTTGTATGCTGCAGTTTGGACTGTTGACCTGGGACTGATACAAAATTATGGGATATTACTTATTTTTTCAGCACATGGATGTTTATATTGCTCAGTAACTGTGTATATTTGTTATATGTACATGTAATGTTTCTGCACTAAATAGGTCAACTTCAAGTCATATAACACTATAAAGTGTGTTGAATTTTAGGAAAAGATAAATCTTTTTATACACTTTTGTGTTTGAATGCTAATAAATGCTTTTGATGCGTTGTTGGTTGTCAACCTATCCTCAAATATTTGAAGCAATTCATAGTTTCACATTCCCTGCTATACATGAAGTACTTTCTCATTATGATGGTCATTCTAAAGATCTTTGGAAGCTCAGGACTAATTGTAATATATGCAACATAAATGGACTCCTTGATCCCCAAAACCCATATTTTAACATCAAAATAGTTTTGCTATCTGCTATAGAACATGAGATATAGCTATTTATCCGTTGCAGCCGTCATCTTGAATAAATGGGTCAGGACTGATTTTGTTTTTAATGTTGCTCTTGACCCCCAAAACCTACATCTAGACATCAAAATCATTGTGTTATTTGCCCAAGAACACGAGTTATGTTTGTTTACCCCTCACAGAAGCCATCTTCAATTTCTCCTTTATTGCCGGTTTCCAAAATGTCTACTTGGATTTTTAGAACCTCTCATGATACCTTTATGATATATAGAGAGTAATTTTCCGAGCATAAAAATGTTCACAGGATCCCTTCAGCCAATGGACTACGACTGTCTTAACATATAGAAAATTAACGTCATCTTATAAAGTCAGAAGCCTAAAACTAAATCCTAATATTTGTTAACTAGAAGTAGTACTTTTACCTGTATTGTACAACATGTAATAATAATAATAAGTTATAAGAAATTATAGCCTTCAGCTTCAGTTCCGAATGATCGGTGCAG
This sequence comes from Limulus polyphemus, assembly GCF_000517525.1. Classification (NCBI taxonomy): domain Eukaryota; kingdom Metazoa; phylum Arthropoda; class Merostomata; order Xiphosura; family Limulidae; genus Limulus; species Limulus polyphemus. Next base: position 12,837 of record NW_013668690.1, read on the forward strand.
TGTTAATAAATGGGTTAGAATATTACACCCCCTTTTAAAGTCGGATAGAGCAGCATAAAAATCTTTTAATAGCGATAACGTCAAAGTTAGTTAAACTACAAAGCCCAAATCCTAAAGTGTTCAATTGAATTGTGTTTAATAGTTTCTCTGTAATGAACTTTTTAATTTGATAATAGAGTTTCTGCATCTAAATATTCTATTTTAGGGATAAAAAATCTGACAAAACTATTTCAGATCCAAGCACAGTAAAACTAACAATGGATCAAATATATAATATCGACATGAAAATATTAAATCTACTTGTGCCCTGTGTATTATCATAGGAGTGTACTGAAGTAAAGTGTGTGAGCCCAGTGAACCGAAACTATATTTCAAATGTTACCATACTAGTGTGAAACGAGTGAACGGTAATGTAAATATATAATAGATACTTGAAACGTTTCTAAGCGATGAAACCAACTTAAGCTCCTCCCCACTTGTCTCAAGGTGAATTTCAAGGTCACATCCGGTTATTGGGTTAAACATGTATAAACCTGTTACAAACCATTTCAGTTTGTACCTGATGATGCCTTTACATGGTCATTAGTATATGAAGTATTTGTGAAACGTACAGATAATTTGTAAAATTATCCTCAATTCTGTAAAGCAAATGTTGCTACACTATTGTAAAACGAGTGAATTGGAAGTGTACCTTATGTTACTATACTAATGTGAACCTAGTGAACATGAGCTGTTAGTAAGTATGAGCGATACCATAAATATTACTATACTTGTGTGAACCCAGTAAATTTGAGGTGTACCATAAATGTTATTACATTACGTAACCCAGTAAATATGAGCTGTACCTTAAATGTTACGATACTAGTGTGAACCCAGTAAATATGACTGTACCTTAAAACGTTACGATACTAGTGTGAACCCAGTAAATATGACCTGTACTTTAAAAGGTTATGATACTAGTGTGATCCCAGTAAATATGACCTGTACCTTAAAATGTTACGCTACTAGTGTGAACCCAGTAAATATGACCTGTACCTTAAAATGTTACGTCATATTTACTGGGTTCACACTAGTATCGTAACATTTAAGGTACAGCTCATATTTACTGGGTTCACACTAGTATCGTAACATTTAAGGTACAGCTCATATTTACTGGGTTCACACTAGTATCGTAACATTTTAAGGTACAGGTCATGTTTACTGGGTTCACACTAGTATCGTAACATTTAAGGTACAGGTCATATTTACTGGGTTCACACTAGTATCGTAACATTTTAGGGTACAGCTCATATTTACTGGGTTCACACTAGTATCGTAACATTTTAAGGTACAGGTCATATTTACTGGGTTCACACTAGTAGCCTGTACCTTAAATGTTACGATACTAGTGTGAACCCAGTAAATATGACCTGTACCTTAAAATGTTACGATACTAGTGTGACCCAGTAAGCTCGCACTGTTTCAAATACTGTCGTGCTAATAATATTATACAATATTACGATAGTTATAAGAAACTGAAGTTAAGTAAAGAATCTCGTGGGTTGAATTTTGGTTTACTTTGATTCTTAACTTATATTTTCATTTTTTGAACTCTTTCTAAAAGACAGTGGGCTACTAATCTTGAATAGAATTACTATTTTTGAAAAATAAACATGGTTATAATTGAAAAATAAACTTATCAAATTAACCAAAAACTCAATTATCACTCCATTTCAAAGTCACAAAGGTGTGTGTTATTTCATATAGCATATTTTACAAACTGGACTATATAGTTATAGTGAACGGACAATTTATCAGTGTAGTACTTCTCTCCTTTCTATATCTTTTATTATAGACAACAACAAGTTATAAAAAGTGCTGTACTCATTAATAACACACAAAAACATGAAAAAACAAGACAACAACGAAGTTAAACCAATTATCGTAAGTAAACGTTGAGATGCGAAAAAATAATTAGAACAAAATGGTTTGTATATATTATGACACTTAATACAGAGAAAAAAAATTAAAAATTAAATCAATAATGATATTCCCTTGATATAAAAACTCGTCGCTTTTCATCACATTATAGCATGAGAAATTACAAGTACAGACTTTTAGTCTTTGGGAATGTTTAGTTGGTGAAGCAAAAATGTTCTTGAGTCTATTTTCTATGAATAAACATCATATTTCTTTGTAGATGTTTTGTTTTCATATATTTCTTTGTTGAAATAGATATGAAAATCTTTTCCGGTTCTTTAGCTCAAATATTTTATGTATGAAGATTAAATTGTGAGAAAAACATCACAAAAATATTTTACTGCTAGAAGTCCAGTGGGTTCTGGTACTGAACGCAAGATCTCCTGAACAGTGACGTGTAGCAGACAAAAGTCTCCTGAACAGTGACCATGTAGCAGACAAAGGTCTACTGAACAGTGACGTGTAGCAGACAAAAGTCTTCTGAACAGTGACATGTAGCAGACAAAGGTCTACTGAACAATGACGTGTAGCAGACAAAAGTCTTCTGAACAGTGACATGTAGTAGACAAAGGTCTACTGAACAATGACGTGTAGCAGACAAAAGTCTTCTGAACAGTGACATGTAGCAGACAAAGGTCTACTGAACAGTGACGTGTAACAGACAAAGGTCTACTGAACAGTGACCTGTAGCAAACAATGGTCTCCTTAACAGTGACGTGTAGCAG
>NW_013668690.1:16520-26418 GCF_000517525.1 Limulus polyphemus
TCTACTGAACAGTGACGTGTAGCAGACAAAAGTCTCCTGAACAGTGACCTGTAGCAAACAATGGTCTCCTTAACAGTGACGTGTAGCAGACAAAGGTCTCATGCACAGTTACCTGTAGTAGACAAAAGTCTCCTGAATAGAGACCTGTAACACAAAGGTCTCATGCACAGTGACCTGTAGTAGACAAAAGTCTCCTGAATAGAGACGTGTAGCAGCAAAAGGTCTCCTGCACAGTGACCTGTAGCAGACAAATGTCTCCTGATCAGAAAAAACCGAGATATGAAACTACTTTATACATATATGTATATATATATATATCTAGTTTAAAACTCACTATGGACTTACACAGTGAAATATGTCAAATAAAACACCTACAGTCATCACATAGATTTTTCAATGATAGAGAGGGTTCTATTCGTCACATGTATATCAAAAGTTTTGAATGTAAGTTATTCAAGAGTAAACATAGCCATAGTGTAAACAGAATGAAAACCAATATCTCAACATTTAAAAGCTATTATAGCCTGTAAATAAGTTTAATTAAGAGTAATGCATTTATTGATTTATATAAAATAGAAAAGAAACAATTTTATTTTAATGTATGAAATAGAAATAAATTTCAAAATTGCACTATATAAGTTAAGGAGTTAAGAAACTTCGTTGCGACACCATAAAATTTACAAAAAAAGAACCATTATAATAGTAATAAAAGACATTAGGTGAGTTATCTGTGTGAAACAAGTAGAAAAGTACTTTGTGGGCAGAAGCTTTGAAACAAAATAACACTTAGGTGTCATGCCATTAGTAATTACTTCAGAAACGTTTCGGTATAGCACAAAATCCATTATTGGTGATCTAGACGCTAGAGATAAAAGGAAATATCTATGAAACTATCAGATTATATATAAAAGTAAATAAATGTGATTACAAAAATCACAAAAGAATTCGAACAAATTTTGTTGAAAAGAAGACTGTCAACTAATAAGTGTAGGAAGGTTTTTTCATTACTGCCTTGTGTTAGGCTTAGCGGCAGTTAAAATGGTTCTCCCCATTTGATTAATAATCCCATAAGTTATGTTGATAGCTTAGCATTTTAAGATGGCGTCTTGTTTTACCATTATAGGAGGTTTCGCAATCTTCACAGGTGTTATAGGCATAAATGCAGATAAGATAAACATCTTAACAGTGTTACGAAATAGTGACAAACAATCAACAGCTGTGTACAAAGTGCTGTGAAATGTGATAAATACCAATATGGCGGCTTCGTTGTTACTAATGGTTACTTTTCTTGATACACCTATAGTATGCAGCCATTGACACACCTTTCCTATCATCTGGCTGATAGTATGAAGTTCATCCGAGAACCACTAGGTGACGCTCCCCATACTGTAGGACTATGTTAAACTGTTATTCAGCTGAATACTGTATAACTATTGAGATGGTGTATGAGAAACTATAGCACAATGTTTTTGTGCTACTTTATATAGAGAGCTTTTATTTTAATACCTTTTAATTTTTGGAAACGTTTTAAGGTGCAATGACCCGCTTATGCAAAATTTCAACTTTCAGTCAAGCCAAGGTTTACTTTGGTTTCGAACACCATACTCATTTATGCCTATAATAATTCTTATTGACAAGTGATTTTAGTAATTTTTGGTTTAAAACGATTCTTTTTGCAATTAATTACTTACACCTTTGCCATTGGAATTTTGGGTATATAATGCATGTTGATAAAACTTCAATAGTAAATAACCATCAATGACCTCAGTAATACTGCCCCAGGATAGGTCCATGAAACCTTATTTCGTACCACTAATAATTATTTTCTTATAAACATCCATTTCTGAATTATCTTGTATAGGAACCATGAACAATAGGACGTCGGAAGACGATCCTTCTTCTGAGAGGACGACTTCAGTTATAAGGATGACTTAAAACTAGCTTATAGTCAACTTAATTTGGTAAATAATTCTTTTTACATGGGTTCTGTTAGAGAACCTTCGTTTGCTAAGATATGGTATACTTGAATATATTAGACATATAACTATGGTAAGGAGATTAATCTACAATCTGAGGGCCCTACAATCAATCTGGTTTAAATTAACTTTTTTCTTTCCTGGAGATTTTTCATTTTTTGTTTACATTTTAATTGCTATCTGTTTTATCTTTTCACGACTTGTAATTTTTATGTAATAGATGTCATTTTGCGAAGAAATTTTGCGCTCAACAATACTACGTACGCAATATCTTGGAATTCTGCGCATGCTCCTTTGTTGTATGCTGTACGATCTGACGAAGAGCGCTAGCTCGAAACGTCATCTTTCTTTAAATAAATATTTTAAAAAACTTGGCGATTGTTCAACCTATTATTTAATTTAGAAGAATTAAAGTTAATAAATCTACCGCGAGCTGCTGGGTGAAGAGATATAGAGAGATTGGGAAGGGGTAAGAAAAAGCTTTCACAGCAGCTGACGATCACGTTCTGAAACACATGAGCCTCCAGAATTGTCGACTTTTGTCTACAGATCCGAAACGCGCATGGCAAGAAACCTTAGGGGTCAGTGTCACCGCATGCACTATCCAGTCTCACCTGTGTTCAGCTGGTCTCCAGCAAGACGGCCAAGGAGGAAATCATGAATAAGATGAGGATCAACTGGGCCAAAGAGCATGCTGACTGGATTGAAATAATTGATCTTTTCAGGCGAATCAAAATTCAACCTGCGTGGGTCTGATGGGAAGCACTTTGTACGACGTCGATGTGGAGAAGAGTTTCAGTCAGCGTGTTTGAATGCAACTGTAAAGCATCCACAGGGTCAGGTGATATGGGGATACATCTCTGGCCATTGTGCGAGTCACCTGAATTTTGTGAAAGGCACTGTCAATGCCAACAAGTACATCGAGATCCTCGAGTCCCGGTTAGAGCCAGTAATTCGGGATTATTTCAGTGGAGCTGACCAGTGTACATTCCAGGATAACTCTGTTCCGTGCTACAAGGCTAAAAAGATTGGTAATATTCATGCACTCTATACAGAAGACGTGAAATAAGGACGAAATTTCAATCTACGTATATTGAAAAGACATCTTAGGTTTTAATTCATTGCTTCAGGCGAAAAACTATCTTAAAAAGGAGATAATCAAGACACTACGTGTACTTTTATCACAACTGCTGAGGGATAATGGGTAACAGAGTGCAAGAGAAGAAACTGAGAAGCATCTTGGAACTGCAGGAAGTCCTAATCCGCGTGTGGCATCCTGAACTCACTTCTGCCTACATACAATCACTCGTGCATTCTACGCTTCGGCGATGTTAAACAGTCATCAAGGCTAGAGGGGACACAACCAAATATTAAAACAAGAAACAGACTCTGTAACCATTTTTTTTTTGTTAATTACGTTAGTAGCTTTGTCTTTAAATCTAGGTTTTCTTACTGAGAGAAGAATTCCGTATTTCTAAGTATTTTTCATCATCTGCTGTGATACGTTTGTCGCGATTTGTTTGTTAATAAAGATGCATGTATGTGTTTGGATTACTTATGTATGTGTCAGTTTACACCACGCAATGTCCATAACCATATTATATTACTTCTTACTCTTCCACAATGCACAATTTCCTAAAAAATTACAGGAAACAAGAAAAGTATAAAAAATATATAAACAAATTGGGTGATGCAATAATTTATTTCCACCAATTTAAGAAACAAAAACAGAATATCATTATAGTTGGACTTCCAAAGTTGCCAGATTACTGTGAACTAAAAATACTTAGATTTGTCGTGAGTAGTAATAAAAGAGAATCTAGTAATGTTGAATGGAGTTAATGAAATTGTCATCTCACATTAACAAAACAGTGAAATATTAGAGTATAGGAGATATTGTGCAAATGCTTCTCAAATTATAACACAATTATTCATTTATAAGTACCCTTATTTTGAAACATTTGGATTATAGCCAATCTTTCGCTATAAAAACAACAAATTATGTTTTTATTACGTTTAAATTTTGCATCTTCATTTACACAAGAGTGCTGTTATTCGATAACACAACAAGTCTATGGGATGTCTATATAATAACCTGATACTAAAATAACGTCTCTACTCTCACATAGATAACAGTCACAGGCACATCATAGTTTGATAATGTTACATGATACATCTATCAAAGAAACTAATATTACGTGTATTTCCAGAATCATGAAACCAATTTTGTTCATGATAAAAATAAAATATACAATGAAGAAATCTATGTTATTTCACTGAAAATTGAGCATGTATGTATAAATAAGTAAATTACTTTTATTGCATAGAGAGCATGTAGGAACAAAAAATGTTTTATAAATAATAGGAAGAATGGGGAAGATTGGTAGGGGAAGGAATGTAAAAATGGAATTAATGAAGTCGTCGATGTTATAACTTCTGGGATTGAATCTATCGATTATAAAGTTTGCCGTCGACATAAGTTACGTCACAAACACACTAACAAAACGAAAAGGACACAACCTCAGCTGAGCTAGTAAGTGCTATTGATCAGTTACAGACATGCGCCAAACAAGTGGTACAACGTGGGTGTGTTATGCGTCAATACATATATCTATATATATATACTAACCAGAAGATAGAGGTCATTGTCCTTTCTCGTAGAACATGATACACTCATATAGTTTATCAACTGTGTTCTAGAAATTAAACACAAAAAAGGCATTCCATATCAACTAATTTATTGTCTTTGTAGAGGAGCAAGGTGAGAGGTTTCATATGTTCGTTACAGTAGTACAATAAAGTATGGGATTCCGAAAGGCTAATGTGAAGTGTGAAGTTTCACACGTTTGTTAGATCAGTACATTAAAGTGCAAGATTCCGAAAGGCTAATGTGAAGTGTGAAGTTTCACACGTTTGTTAGATCGGTACATTAAAGTGCAAGATTCCAAAAGGCTAATGTGAAGTGTGAGGTTTCACACGTTTGTTAGATCGGTACAATAAAGTGTGAGAGGTTTCACATATTCGTTAGATTAGTACACTAAAGTGCAAGATTCCAAAAGGCTAATGTGAAGTTTGAGGTTTCACACGTTTGTTAGATCGGTACACTAAAGTGTGAGAGGTTTCACATGTTCGTTAGATTAGTACACTAAAGTGCAAGATTCCAAAAGGCTAATGTGAAGTTTGAGGTTTCACATGTTTGTTAGATCGGTACACTAAAGTGTGAGAGGTTTCACATGTTCGTTAGATTAGTACACTAAAGTGCAAGATTCCAAAAGGCTAATGTGAAGTGTGAGGTTTCACACGTTTGTTAGATCGGTACACTAAAGTGTGAGAGGTTTCACATGTTTGTTAGATCGGTACACTAAAGTGTGAGAGGTTTCACATGTTCGTTAGCGCAAGTTAGTGATTACCCATATAGATATCAAGTCATTTACCCACAAATCTTTGTGCGCGCTGACATGCTGTTTTTGTGTGAGCTCCTAAAATAGTAAATTATATGTGTAGGCAAACTATGAAATACTTTTATTTCATTTAGACTATTTTCATAACATTTAGAATTTCATTTAAAATAGTTGTAAAGCATCGGTATTGTGCTCCATGATGTACTGACTCTAGGTATTGTGCTCCATGATGTACTGACTCTAGGTATTGTGCCCCATGATGTACTGACTCTAGATTTTGTGCCCCATGATGTACTGACTCTAGGTATTGTGCTCCATGATGTACTGACTCTAGGTATTGTGCTCCATGATGTACTGACTCTAGGTATTGTGCCCCATGATGTACTGACTCTAGGTTTTGTGCCCCATGATGTACTGACTATAGGTATGCTTGGCTCTAAAATTGTCATAAAAACAATTTGTCTATAACACTACTGCTGCTACGTAGATAAAAATACATTGCAAATTTAAGTTTACTAAAATAATATATAAATAGTAATAATACTTACGAAAAAAGGAAAAATCCAGGGTGTTAAAATAAGTTTGAAAACGTGTGTAATCTACAATATTTGGTGGTAGCAGAGTTGGCGACACAAGAAACAGGATTTCTTGTTTTTGCACATCTTTAAATTATAGAAACAATACCACCAATTTCTTAATTCTTCTACCTTATACATGGTTAATAATTATCGTCAAACGTTAAAATGTTTTTTTTATTGTATGCAGCATATCAGAAATTTCAAAATTAATCAATGAAGTCGTCACCATGGAAAACACTAGCAGTAAAACTAACACTTTAGTTGAACTTATCTTTCAACTAGTTTGTTTCAATTTTCACTTGTATGTGGATCTTTACAATGTTATCCAAATATTCCGTCTATAACCTAATGGTACTTCATAGCAGTCTTGAACAATTTGCCCGAAAAGTTGAGACCTTTGACCTCACACCCGCTGTAATTATATAGCCATACAAGGTGATGTATATGTAGAGTAGAGAAGACTATGAGAAAAAATGAGAGCACGTGTTCAATATTACAGGACAACATGTCTCGTTTTATGTGTTCGATTTAGTTGCTACACTAAAGTGTCAAGTTGTAAGATAGCAAATTCTATTTTTTTATTATGGTTGTGTTTATCGTTCATTTATTATTTCCTTGTATCGTTTAATTTATGTACGAATTTTTAGTTGCATTAAAACGTTAACTCACCTTCTACATAATCATCTGTAGTTTGAATAAATATATATGTGTATGTATGATGAAACTGACACCAGCTTCCCTAGTGTTGACGTACAGATACTATTAATGTAGCAGAAGAGTACGTAAACTTACGATTACATAAGGTTGTACTCTGGTGATCTACTCCGTGAATATATACCCCGCCAGAAATTTCACTAAGAAAGAAAGAGAGGGGGTCACGAGACAGTTATTGAACGGTGTAGTTATTGCTGTTTGCTACCCAATATTGTAATTGGTATCTGATATTCGTAATCCTCAGTTATTTCTAATTTACTTTAATTCTAAAATAACTCAGTCTTGTATTCAGTTTTGTTTTATTTCAACTTTAATTTGTAATCATTTTTCTCAATATATATACTGTTTTTATTGTAATATTTTAACTTCATGTTTCATATATAATGAATATACGAGTTTCCTATTGCACATCTTGTTTCGCTTCTCCAATTCGCCACCTTCTGACCTTCTGAAGCCTTACTACAGTACTAGATACATAATACTACCTTTGCTGTATTTCTGTTATCCCGCTACTCAGCGAGCCGTTTACTTTATAACAAGTACTATACCGAACAACAAAACCCAACACTTTTTGACTATTCTTATCACATGGACCTTTAAGTCTTTGTTTTAGGTATTCCACTAATTAAACACACGAAACCTCACGTGTTACTGTAACCTAATTATATATTCTATGAAACTTTGTAAGGGCTAGAATGAACACGCCACTAAAATCAAGGTTCAACAAAAAAAAACAAAAAACAATTTATTCACAATAACAAGACTTAGAAATAACTTCAACATAGTTAATAAACAAATGCCTGGCCAGGACTTCACACCAATATTAACAAATAATTTATCATAAATATTAATAAATCAATAATAATAGAATCAGGAAAAAAGAACCAGAAAGAAAAACCTAGTTCTTCCCCCCAAAAATACAGCAATTACAATATTTAAACAATACCTTTCTCAGATTATATAGAAACACACGACTAAAACTTACAACGGTTGAAAACGGATTTCAATACCCGGGCTGGGCAGAGCACAGATAGTCCATTATGTAGCTTTGTGCTTAACTACAAACAAACAAAAACCTTCTTCAACCTTAATGATTGAATGTCAAGACAAGATTGTACTGTCTGAAAGTGGGATCACTAAAGATATTCACATTTGCCTGTACTGTACAAGTGGTAAATTAATTAAAGTGGGATCACTAAAGATATTCACATCTGCCTGTACTGTACAAGTGGTAAATTAATTAAAGTGGGATCACTAAAGATATTCACATCTGCCTGTACTGTACAAGTGGTAAATTAATTAAAGTGGGATCACTAAAGATATTCACATCTGCCTGTACTGTACAAGTGGTAAATTAATTAAAGTGGGATCACTAAAGATATTCACATCTGCCTGTACTGTACAAGTGGTAAATTAATTAAAGTGGAATCACTAAAGATATTCACATCTGCCTGTACTGTACAAGTGGTAAATTAATTAAATTATACTTTTCCTTATTATAAACAAACCAAAAACAGGAAATTTCGCGATTGAATTTGATCCACAATAAAAGTTATAGATTTGAGAAAGCTTTTTTTTTTCACAAATGGGTAACAGAGTTCCCATGGCTGTAACAGGTGCTTAGGAAAACAAAACAATGTTTTAGTAGATGAATATGTGTTACGAGAATATAATATTATGCAGGTAATCTATCGCAGTACAATAGTAACAGTAAAGTATATACATATATAGTTTCCTGTTGTCAGTGCTGTAGCTAGAGTAAACAAAGAGCCACTTATGTTCAACAGTGTAACTACAGTATACCTTTGTGATGATTGGAAATGTAATCATATTTTACTATTTATCATAACTTGTAAGGAATACATCTTTATTCAGATTCACTCAAATAACTTTTCTAAATTTCTGTAAAAAAGTGTTCTGCGTGTATACAATACCTTTGTAAGCCAGATATGGGAAAGTCGTAAACTTGCACTAATCCTCTTCCTTAGACAAAGGTTACAAATTACAATCACCGTTTCGTAGGGCTTATACGTGCTTGGCCTGTTTTTGTGTTATTCCATCTTAGATTATGATTATACTAATTCGAATGGGTGGTACAGAGACTTGCACAAGTTAGAATGTGTTGGACGTTTAGTTCTCTTAAACATGTTTAATAGAAATTATTGCTGGTGCAAATTATTGGAATATAAATAGCAATAGAAATAAAGGTATAAAAGGCAAATAGGGAAGAGTAGGTAAAATGACCACCAGTTAATAGCAATGTTTTGTCAAAGTAAAAAGTTAATCATTTCATATTATAAATGTTATTTCTATTTTAGAGAAAGATTGGACATAGATCTTTTTTTAAAAAAAAACAGTATTGAAAAAAAAAACTTCTTGTGGTTGGGAGCCTTTTTTAACCTATAAGGTTGAATAAAACGGACTCCCCCCCCCAGATGGGGTACAACGGCCCCATCTAACTCATTAAACTGCAATTGAAATAAATGCTGGATAAATAGATAAATAGATATAGGGAAGGCCGAGCGCCAGGCGCAAGTTGTGTGTCATCTAGAACAGTGGAACAAGAGAACATAGATATTAGTTTGTGGTAAAATAGCGCTGCGTCCATCTTATCTTAAGCCACTAATCGCAAAGCAAACGCACGTAGGAAGAGGTCTTACTCTAAGCCACTCTTCGTAAAGCAAACGCACCTTATAGTTTACCTTGTACCGATGTTTAGTCGGTTCACCCAAATCCTTTGCGCCATAAAACTTCAATCAAAGCGCTAAACGCAAAGTTATCCTGTACACAATGTAGCGTTGCAGTTGGGAAAATAGTCATGTTTGCGTCCAAGATGGTAAAACTAGTTCCGCTTTCAGTCACGTGACTACAAAACCTCTACATTTTATTTATGTTGGTACGGGTACTAATTTTATGACGTAGTTTTCGTGTTCAAGGTTTTGACATGATAATGGTTGCTTTCATAATATTCCGATAACCTAATTTCTATACATGCAAAAAACCTTAAAAATGGAATAATTAATTTCTGCATCCCTTTGCTTATTTGTTTGTAATCAAGCACAAAGCTACACAATGGGCTATCTGTGCTCTGCCCACCACAAGTATCGAAACTCGAATTCTAGCGTTGTAAGTCCGCAGACATTCCACTGTGCCACTGGGGGGGGGGGGGCGCATCCTTTTGCCGGCAGTAAAATGCACCGGCAGTCATTTGCTATGGCAGTAAAATGCA
>NW_013668690.1:27388-45500 GCF_000517525.1 Limulus polyphemus
TCATTTGTTATGGCAGTAAAATGCACCGGCAGTCATTTACTATGGCAGTAAAATGCACCGGTAGTCATTTGTTATGGCAGTAAAATGCACCGGCAGTCATTTGCTATGGCAGTAAAATGTCGTAGAACCAATGTCAACACACCTGAGCCTGGGACTTAAAATAGATGTTTTTAGGGCATTATGTTTAAACATTTCCATGTAAGGAGCAAACCCACGACTAAGCCTTTTTATTGTTGGTAGTTTTTATCATTATGTTGGAAGTAAGTTGTGTTGATATAAAACGTTTTGAGATCTATTATCGTGATGTAATTCATATTATGAATCAATGAAAGTAAACTTTCCTAATAAATGTTACTGTAAGTTGTGTTGATATAAAACGTTTTGAGATCTATTATCGTGATGTAATTCATATTATGAATCAATGAAAGTAAACTTTCTAATAAATGTTACTGTAAGTTGTGTTGATATAAAACGTTTTGAGATCTATTATCGTGATGTTATTCATATTATGAATCAGTGAAAGTAAACTTTCTAATAAATGTTACTGTAAGTTGTGTTGATATAAAACGTTTTGAGATCTATTATCGTGATGTAATTCATATTATGAATCAATGAAAGTAAACTTTCTAATAAATGTTACTGTAAGTGAACAAAAAAATAAAAATAAAAACAGATAGGGGAAAATAAAGTCTTGAAATGTGGCTTTAACTGAGGACCCTTCGCAAACAGTACTATTGCTCAATCCAAAGGTTATACAAACTCCAGTTCCAGAGTTTCTTTTAACTTATTGGCTTTTGACTTACAATATCTATGATATTATTAGGTTGTGTGTATTATTTGAGAGTTTTATCATTTTAAAGCTTTTGGTAGCGTTCTTGTAGTGTTTTAAGGGTTGGTACATTAGTGAGTAGGTTAAATTCATGGAAGTTGATTGTTGTATTTGTTGAGGTTATCTTACATGGTTTCATAATCTCGACAAAAGAAAATGCATTCTTAAGTTGTGAAGATGTTTTAATTGTTAATGATATTATTATTTTGTAATCGTATCTAGCTAAGAGTTAAGTGACTTTATACAGTTAAGTGTGTGATGGAGAGGGATGTCTTGCTGTAGACTGGTAGAGAAATAATGATAATTATCACAAGAAATAGGGAGAAAGAAACAGTCATTTTTGAAGATATGATGTTGATACAGATAATACTTCTCAAGTTAAATACAGATAATTATCACAAGAAATAGTGAGAAAGAAACAGTCATTTTTGAAGATATGATGTTGATACAGATAATATTTCTCAAGTTAAATACAGACTTTGTTTTAACAGTGCATTGTCTCTTATCTCAGATGAGAACAACTTTAGTCGGGTGTGAATATAAAAATGATGTGCTAATAATTTGTGATTGTTCTTTCGATACAACTTTCGTATCGTATTTATTTGGTTCAGTGAGCTTGTTCTTTCATAGATTAATAAAGTTCATTTCAATACACTTTTCTCTTATGATATGAAAAAGATAAACCAGAAACTCATGAAACCCTCATGTGCTTTGTGATTACAAGTTTCATGTTTTTCAATACTCTTTACCAACGAATAATGGGATTGACCATTGTACTATCCCCAAGGCTGAAAGTTTTTTTTTGTAGTTGCACAATGGCTCAAGACATATCAATATCAATAAGTTGCAGCTGCTTGCTGCCAAGATTGATATCATATAGCAGATAATGCCATACAAAAGACATAGCACAAATCTAAATCTTTTCGTCTTAGCAGTGATTCTTCCTACTTAAGAAGATGAGCCTGATCCAGTGGCTCGTGTGAGAATGTTGTCTTCTGCAGTCAGTGGCCGGATTAAAGCCAACTGATGCCCTAAGCACAGCACAACAATGGTTCCCTCTCGACCCTTCCATTATCTAACTGGCAAGACATTAAGACTCAGTAAGTGCTGAGTGTGAAGTAATAGATTATAAATTCAGTTTTCTTCCAGGCCAGTCCCCACAAATATATTAAATATAACCTGTTTTTTAATTTTATTTATTTAATACTAAATAACAGTAAGCAATATAAGCAAAGTATTTACTTATAACTAGGGCAATAGGAAAAAAATGCAAATTTTCAACACTTTTTTATTCATTTTGTAAAAAGCTGTTATAAGGGAAAAATACAAAAATTTATTGAAAACTATTCTTTCTTCATAAATCGATGTTGGTGGTCAATTTTTTGAAAAAAGAAATTTCTAATGAAGAAATATCATTACTTGTACGAACAAAACATCTTTTATTCCATTGCTTTCTAACCTTGAAGATACATAGCATTTCGACATACATGGATCAAAAGATGCAAAATAATGCTTATTGTTGCCTACTTATAACTATTTATACTTTAACAAGTTTTCTCCTACTTTTTTAATTGCAAAGTCTTTGATCAAGTCCTCAAAACTAATCTGGCGTAACAAATCTGCTTCTGTACTTAGTGGAGACAAGGCATCCAGCCTGTCTTGTCGCATAGCTGTTCTGTTGGGATTTTTAATATGCTTCAACTGAGAAAATGAACGCTCAGCTGTGCAATTTGTGACCATTAACGTTAAAAATATACTCAAGCCAATCTCATTACATTTGGAAACGCACACTCACTATTGTCTTCTACAGTTATTTTATAAAGTTCAGTATGACTGAATCTGGTTTTTACAATTTTTGTTGCACTGAACTTATGGCATGCATATGAGTGAAATTGCTGAAGCTCAGCAGATAAATTAGTGTTCAACTCATCTGGGTAAGCACCAATTAGCTTTTGACAACACTGAGAGTACCATTCAGTTTCAGTAGATGATGAAGTGACATTATTTGGCACATCACTTAGACAAGAAACTATTTCTGCTATTTCTTTGTACACCTCTCCTCTCCTTCTCATCTGAGTTTCTAGTTTGTCAACAATTGTGTAAACAGTTGTGATTTATCTCGGGCATTCAGACTTACTTCTGTTACACTGTTACTCATGACTGTTTTGCCTAAGCAATGCAAACTGCAGATTACAGCACTCAATAGCTTACAACACTCAATAGTTATATCAAGACACAGACCATCACGTACCTCTACTTTGTTCAATGTTTTTTTTTAATATTGTTTCTGTACAGAAGTGTGTAAATAGTAGTTCTTATTTCCTTCTGTAGTTTGAACTTGTATAGAACTTTGGACCTCTCTTTCTAAATGGGGCACATGATATTTGTTCAAGGTTTTTATTTTGTACTGTCTTTTTATTATTTTCTTTTAATTCATTGTCTTTTACATTACCTCCTTCTAATGTTGATATTCGCTTTTTGGTATTTCAAAACGTGTCATTTTCCTTTGTTAAAGGATACTTCTTGTTTTTGTAAGTGTAATTGTGTATTGTTTTTTATGTTAAAGGATATAATTATGTATTTCTATGTTAAAGTGTCTTATTATGCAATTCTTCATTAAAAGATATTTTCATTGTGTTAAATTAAAATATTTTTCACTCTTTCGTATTTTGACCTGTAATACTTTAATTAAATATTAACATTTTCTCTTATTTCTTTATGATATGATGTACTGTAGGTGATTAAAGGCTTTTGATTTTTATTCAGTTTGATTTCTTATATTATACATTATTGTAATTATAAGTTAAAAGGTTTTCTAATTTAACTGAGTTGTTATTTTTGTTTGAGGGTCTTGTCGTCCATGTAAAGTGTACGTTCTTAGGAATAAAGGAAAGTTAATGTGCTTTTTGACCATGTCATGCGCTAGAAATTAATTTTAATTGTTGGCTTGAGGTCAAGTTTGGAACAGAGATGAGGGGGAAATGTGACTGAGAAGTATATCATGTGTTTTTTACCATTTTAATGATGTAGAAAATTTCGAATTTTTCATGTAATTTGCTTTCGTGCAGATTTATTTTAAAAAATTGGTTCAGAAAACTTTCGAAATTTCTCAGGTCTTGGCTGTGTTTGTGTCTTTCTCTTTCACCAGCATCCTTTCACTGGCCGACTGAAAAATGTCTGTATGTTCCAGACAACAAAAGCTGTGAGAAAATGACCTTTCATGTTGATGCCATCATAAGAGAAAGAACACAAGTTTTCTTGCAAGATTAACAAAGATCTATCCCAAGAGATAGAAAACTGCAGATCTATTCACTGATCCAGTAAAGATTATCATCAACTTGTCTTTGCTTGTTATGTTATAAATAAAGTTTGTTTTCACACTCCATCAAATGTGTCCAGTCTGTTTATTTATCAATGAACACAAAATGCAGTCGAATTTTCAGATTCAGAATACTCCACAAATTTCATGTTCATTCCTCCAATTAGTAAACAGACCTATCTGATAGTTGCATGGAAATCACTTTGTATGAGAATACCCACACTTAATTAGAAACACATTTTCTGTATTGATTGTTTGATCCATTTTCGTGGAAATTCTATCTGATTCACTCCACTGTTGAAATACCTCCAGGTGACTTTACACGTAAAGTTAAAAGTGCTGACAAACTTGTTCTATTTGATGACTGAAAAGTCACCTTGGCTCATAATTTTGCAGCAAAAACAAAATAAAAACACTAAATTGCATTTGGTCAAATAGTGAACCAATTAATTTGGTACTTATTCACTGAGTTGTATGTACTTACTACTTATATATTTCCTTCCCTTAATGTCTTTTGGAAGGTCAAATCTACTATCTAGCGAAACCACAGCCAAGGGAACGGGCTTGGAAAAATCAGCTAGAATCTGCTTTCTTTTATGGTTTCCTTTTCCAACACATAATATTAGGAAGCGGATAGGCCTGCTTAATAATGGGAGGTCGATCAGGAAATTTGCTGAGTAATCTGAATATGAAAGTCGACTATGTTTTACGTTATGTGAGAAATAAACAGATTGGACACGTTTGATGGACAGTAAAAACAATCTTGAGCGTGGTCAAATGCATTAATCTAAAGGGTTCGACCTTCTAAGTCCAAAACTGCAATTAGATATCAAATCGGTCAAGAGATGACGGAGCTATGAGCTAAAGATTTGTACTTGAAAAAACAAACCAAAAACTCAGAGCCGTTCTATGGTCCTCAATTCCGCGGCTAACAAATCCTGGCGGCACTACATTACACTGTCGAATAATCAGGACACTCCCCGAATCAAGTATATGGGTTCTAAATAAGACAGGTAATGTACAGGAGAAACTGACTAAGACCATGAAATTGATAGAAGGTGAACATAGTGTAAAATAAATCACATGAAATAACAAAACAAATGTTAGAACTTGCTTTAAATGAGCACAATACTATTCATTTGCCAATTTGGACCGAATCTTAGTGAGGTATGTTACAACAGAACCTACTGGTTTACTATAGGATCACACTTCTTGGATGTTTTGTAGTAGGATATATATATATGTATGTATGTATGAAGACGCGAAATCAACCAACTGGTTCGGCAAGTGTTCCATTCGATTGAAATTATGAAAAAATACCAACCAGTCAGTGTCGAAAGTTATGATTTGTTAGCAGTAGGGAGAGTGTAGCCGAATAAATCAATCTTTAGTTCAACAGCATCAGAAAAGGGCCTAAGAGTGATTGTAATAAACTCATTCATATAAGACGCAGCATTCAGAACACATATATTGTTGTACGGAAGAAAATGATGTAAAAACGTTTATCATAATAAATGTCACATACAGCCATCCCTGAACCTATCATGTTCACTCGCATAGGGACAGGCTGTTTCCACTAATAGCAATGGCCATATTGTAAGTTAAAACAGAAAATGGAAAACTAGTGTAGTGGAGATGGACACATTACTAGCTGGGGATGCGTTTACCGAATATATTTGTAAAATGGCTCATTTATGTGTTATACACATTTAGCATTGCTTGTGTACTGTATCTGATCGACAAAAAAAATATTATTATACATCTAAGTAATCATTCAATACCTAAAACTTCACAGAGTTTATGACCAAATACATAATTTTAATTAAATTATAAAACACATTGTGATTTGGTGTATTTATCCTCTGGTATTTTAGAAAAACATTTTGTTTGTTGTTAAACACAAAAATCCACATTGTCTGTGCTTTATCCACTCCACATGGCGAAATCCGATATTTTAACGTTATAAACTCTTAAGACTTACCACTGAGTGACTGCGTGGGAGGAGGGTTTAAAGACATAATCAAAAGTAATAATTGTATTACATCGTACTCTTAACGGATGTGTCACAAGAAGACGCTGAGATTGAAAATTACCAACTTTTGATACATTTTTACTAAATCAATTTCTCATAGTTGACATTGCCAGGGGGAGACAAGTAACTGAAATATGACATCTCTAAAAGTTAAAAAGTTATGTAACTCACATTAAGAAAACGTTTCAAATTACAGTAAATACAACGTTCGGAAGACATTATAAACTTGAAAACATCAATACATTCTTGGCTAGTTGGTTGGTATTACAAAAGGCGCCAAGACTAGAATAAAAGTACACTTGTATATTTTATCTCCAACTTAACAAAAACTTCTTCAGTTTCATGTACAAACACGTAAAGAAAAACAACGAGAAGATAGAGGGATTATATTAAAGTCTTAATAATCATAATGCCTAAGGTAATAAAGTTAAAGTTCAACAGAGGAGACAAATCTTATTGTTGCTAAACCTTTCTTGTTGTTACAGTTAGAAACTAAAACATAAATAAGCAACTTCCTTTTTAGTAAATATTACACTCTCCTAGAAAACTACAGAGGATAAGATAGATAAACAATTAGATGAATCATAGACGAAAATTTATAGACAGGGAAATAAGTAGACGAGTGGTGGAAGAAAATAAATGCAGAGAGACGGACGGACAGAAAGACAACCGGGTGCAGACAAAGATATATGGAGGAAATCCAGATTGATAACTAATTTAAAACATTCTAATGTTTAGAATCACGTGTATAATAAAAGTACGATAAGAAATGTTGTTTTGTATGCCATCATCAGGACAAACACACACACACACACACACTACCAGGCACGAGTTGGAGAGGTTTACTTTTGTTGGATTTCGTAATGTTTTTGTCACACATAACGACTCAGCGAATACTATCAGAGGACCAGTAGTAATGGTCACATGAGTTGATGGCTCAGCAAAAGAAAACCGTTAAACTATTGATCAGAAGTTAGATGGATGGCAGTTGGCCAAGCTGACATGGTAAAACAGATTATTAGCTGGTTTTTCGCGATGAACGGCATATCAGGGAGCCAGGTTTCTATCGTGTTGCTTCCTTTCAGCGTTTTACCGATAATCGGGCGACTATTGGAATCAGTAGAATTAGTTGAATTGCCCGATCACGGAAAAACCGATTGCCGAGAAATTTAAAAGAACACCACCCAGACCACCTTATTCCCAACAACAACAACAACAATTTTCTGATTTGTAAGTATGCTTACAATCCTGACCTTATAGATTTTCCTGTTTATTTAGACACAAAATATTATTCACCACAGAATAAAATATCATCAGCTAAACAATCTATATCTGTTTCTCATTTATTTACATAAGTTGATACACTGAATGAATGAAAAGTTAAAAAACAGTGCTCCGCACATCACACCCATTTCTTCGGACCGTACATTACATTACGTGGAGGCACACCCATTTCTGTAGGACCGTACATTACATTACATATAGGCACACCCATTTCTGTAGGACCTTACATTACATAGAGGCACACCCATTTCTGTAGGACCTTACATTACATTACATAGAGGCACACCCATTTCTGTAGGACCTTACATTACATAGAGGCACACCCATTTCTGTAGGACCTTACATTACATTACATAGAGGCACATCCATTTCTGTAGGACCGTACATTACATTACATATAGGCACACCCATTTCTGTAGGACCTTACATTACATTACATAGAGGCACACCCATTTCTGTAGGACCGTACATTACATTACGTGGAGGCACACCCATTTCTGTAGGACCTTACATTACATTACGTGGAGGCACACCCATTTCATTCTATACCGTACAATACATTACGTGGGGATCTTAAAATCACGCCAGATTACGAACGAAAACTTTCAAACACTGTCACTGTATTTGACCTTTGGTTGGAATACTTCGTTTGGTTTAGAAAGTGGTTCAGTTCCAAACGTGTAGAGTGATAGCAAAAGTCTTTAAACTTATGGCTGAAATGAATGATGGATTTAGATAATGAACCTCAACAATTTGTTTGTCTCTCACAATGGTCACCTAATGTTATGTATCAATCATGTACCAGCCACTAGGTCAGTCTCTACACCTAATGTTATATATCAATCATGTACCAGCCACAAGGTCAGTCTCTACACCCAATGTTATATATCAATCATGTACCAGCCACAAGGTCAGTCTCTACACCTAATGTTATGTATCAATCATGTACCAGCCACAAGGTCAGTCTCTCACCTAATGTTATGTATCACTCATGTACCAGCCACAAGGTCAGTCTCTACACCTAATGTTATGTATCAATCATGTACCAGCCACAAGGTCAGTCTCTATTTTTATTTTGCACTCGTTCAAATAAAGAACGGAAAAGAAATCGTGATTTTTTTTTGATTTTTTTGCATCGCACATTTTTTGATAACTCAGCCATTTTAAATTTAATGAAGCTTCAAAGTACATTCTTTGTAGTTGTTACAATTTTCAAGGTTAGACTGTCAACAATACTACATAATGACCTCATCAACTTGAATGTACATAATAGGAATCGGGCCAATTGTGCGCTATAATAATCGGTAATCAGTGACTTCCGATTGTGACATTATCGGCAAAACAGTACTTCCTTTTTTGCTACTTCTTTCTTTTAATCAATGTAAAATAGGCAAAAATACACAGATAGGAAACTAGGGGATGAAGATACATGGCAACTGACAAGCTGAGAGACGGGTGTACAGACAGACAAAGAAACAGGAAGATGGTTGTGTGTACACAATGAAACATAATGACGTATTGGAGATGTTAAATTGATAAATAAAAGAAAGCATAAGTTAATGGAGAAAATAATACACGGACAAACAGATGAAGTAATACGTAGATCCAGTGTTTGAAAAAGTGAAATTTGGCATTATTTTCACGAGGCTTAATTTTATATGCAAGTATGATGTTTGTACTGCTAATACCACTGAGCAAATTTTACACTACTAAAACGTATAGTAATGTACAGTAAAATATAGTTATTATGAGAGAGAGAGCCTTATTTTCGAAAATCATTTGTTTAATAGTTATGTGGTATTTTAATACTAGAGCATACCTCTAATCAATCAGTTTGACATTAACTAGAAACAACCACTTGATGATTCTACAGGAATGAAATAACAATAATGACTCTTGAGAGTTTTGCAATTCCAAGTATTCGAGACCATTTAAATTTACAGTTCTTTCAAGTTCTGATCCACTATTCGTGTTTTCTTCCCAACTAAAACAATGACATTTAAAACATCAAATGTACGTCTCAGCCTAAAAACTTAGCTCCATATAGTATCACATGTTATGGTATGAAAGACATTTTATAAATTGGTTAAAAGATACAATTATATTTAGTGAAGTTTTGTTTCCAAGTATTTCTGTGGTTAAAAAATAAGTTAATATTTGGTAATCTACTCTGATGTAATGTATTTATACACAAACTTTTAAACGACTTTGCTCAATCTTTTAAAGTTACAACAATTCGTAATTTTTCTTTTGGGGGCTCTTCTTGTGGAGCAATAATGAACGTTGATACATGTCATTTCATTGGTCGTTGTTTGGTCAAGTGACCTGGGAGGATCAGGTACATCTTATACCTCTACCTCCCTCCTTGGCTGTTGATTTGGTTCGTGAGTGTTGTGGATGAAGACCACATTGATGTTTCGGAAGAATTGGGACCGGTAGCTAGGAAAACCCATTATCACATCAGTCACTGTATGCACGTTACAATAGTTCGTTCGCACATACTAGTGGCCATTTTCATGAAGGCCATGTCCGTAGGTTTTCGTGTTTTCTAGTATATACTTATCTTCTTTTTATTTGTCGTTCGTTTGCCCTGTAGTAGGTGGCCATAGGTTGGATAAGGAGTTTACTAGATTTAATGGTGAGAGATACTTATGTCTATTATCATCATCTATGTTAAAGTTTTTTAGCGTTCGTAACGATTCATTTTTGTTAAGATTTTTTGCGGAAGTAATCTATTGATGTATTTTGAAGTCTGTCTGTTTGCGTAATTATGTAAGAAGGTTGTGTTTGTGTATCTAGAAACTCTGTATGCTTTAGTGATTATTCAATTTTGTATTGTTTGTAACTTTTGCATGTGTAATTTGGTTACATTTAACCATGCTCAGCAGGATACTCTACCACTGGACGTATAAACGTTTTATAGATTTTAAGTATTTTATCGGCTATAGTACTCCTATTGTTGCCAGTCAGCATTCGTACGTAATTTGCTGTTTGCCAGATTTTGTTTCTAATTTCATTTACATATTTGGTCCAGTATAGTTTAAAATCATAGGTTAGACCCAGGAATTTGGCTAATGTGGGTACCTGGAAAGTAGTTCCGTAAAGGCATAATTTTTGGGGCCGTTTGCTCTACTTTTTTGATTTTGTGAATATATTATTTGTGTTTTAGGAGTATTCATCGTGATTCTCCATCTGTTGCAGTAATTTTCCATTTCCTTTAACTGTGATTGTAAATTTGTCGCTGCCATGGTTGGAGTATATGAGTTTTTCAGATAGCCACATCATCAGCAAAATGGGAGCAAAAGCAGGAATTTGGAACAGACAGTGGCATTTCGTTCACAGACATGATGAATATCCCTCCTTGCGGAACACCTGTTTCTGGGGTAAAATACTCCAAGAAGATGACACATTAATTCTAGCTTTCCTCTTGTCTAGAAAGTTGGAGAGCCAGTGAATAATACCTCCTGGTAGTTTCATTTGTGACATTCGAAATTAGTTGCTCTGGATCAATCATCGGGATTTAGGTCGTCGGAGACCTGGGAGGGTCAGGTTCTTAATAGACATTTTTCTCCCTCCTGTACTATTGTTATTGGTATTCTATACTTTAGGTTTTTGGTTAAGCTGGTTTGCATGTTAATCTGTTTCTATTTGAAACTTTCCTTTTCAGGACTATGTTCCTTTTATATTATCTAGTTATGTGTGATTCTGGACTGATGTTTGCTGTGTATTTGTGCGCTGCATTGTTTGTGGTAATACGAATAGTTGCATTATTTGTGGTAGTGTTGGTGTTAAGTGTTCAATAGCTATTTTAATGATTAGTGTGATACTGTCATCTTGGTTTTGGTTTCTGTATTGTGCTAATAACTCGTAGAATATGTTTCAGGCTGCTTCTGTCATTTTGCTTATTGCTTCGTTTTGTTGTGGTAGGGCGTTTGTGGGTTGTGTGTTCTTCGTTTGTTTTGGTGTGTCTGCAGTTTGGGTGTGGGTTTTGATTGCCTGTGCTTATGTATATGCAGTAGATTGTTGGTTAGTGTTAGTTTTCTCTTGGGGTTTTGGTGTTGATAGCAATGGTGTTTTTTGTGTTCTGTTTGCTTCTTGATTTGGTATTTGTGTGTTTGTGTTATTTTGTATGTTGATTATGCGTGTTTTAATGTTCTTGTATTTTAGGCATCCTTTGTAGTTTGCCATGTGTTGCTGTTGGCAGTTACAGCTGTGACGGATTTATTATTATATGTATATATATATATATATATATATTTAATATCGTTGTTTGTTTAAATTAAGTTTATATTTAGAAATGAACATAACTTATACTGTTAAATACGAATTGCGAAACTCCCGCCTATTCTCTAAAGTTATAGAAATTTCTCGAGTGTAAGAATAAACAATATATGTGTGTACATAAACGCCAGTGTTGGGGTCAGTATTGTTACGTAAAACTGAAATTTCGAGAAAATCTCCACACGCCTATAAATATAACCAACGCGACACGCGAAAAAACAGTATCTTTTATTGGGTTGCTGTAATTGGTGTGCTATAAACTTCGTAAGCTATAACGTTGATTAACGCTTATTAATCGGGAACTTTAGATATATTGACCAGGAACGTTTATAAATTTCTAACATTATGTAAGGAATTGGTTGTCATGTATTTATTTTTATTATGAACGTTATTTAGAATAAGTGTGTCTGCAGACTTACAACGCTAGAATCCGGGTTTTGATACCCGTGGTGGGCAGAGCACTGATGGCTCATTGTGTAGCTTTGTGCTTAATTACAAACAAACAAACAATATTAAGTTTGTATTTAAAAATATGCGTAACTTTTGAGGTCAGATATGTATTGTGTATAACGAATTTGTTATATATTTATATTAATGACAACGTTTGTTGGGATTGAGTTTATATGTAAAAACGTGCTTAGCTTACAGTGTTAGTTAGGTATGGCGAAACTCCCACCAATTCTCCAAGATTGTAGAATATTCGTGAACGCAACAATTGACAATATATCCACTTCTATAACAGGTTAAGTATAGTTCAGTATTGTTGTCCGAACTTTCGAGAAAAACATTTCTCGCACCTATAAAACAGGCAAGGCGAAGCATCAAAAAGAGAGAGCTTATGAGGCTGCTAGGAACCTGTTTTAACCATATACACTAAAAACCGTGATTTTGCTAACCCTTATCAATCGGAAAATATACGACATTTAACCAGGAACAGTTAAAAATTTCGAACGACAGTAGATTTTCATCGGACGTTAGTATCTTTCCGAAAGTATTACTGAATTCTCATCGGACATTAGTGATTTTATGAAAAAATTATCTTACTTTAATGGTCCAACAATTCAGTGTCTGACAAAGCTAGCTAGCTTCTCGGCAATTGTACGTACATCGACTTCAAGTTAACTCGCTTGGATATCAAGGAGACTCTGAACTAGAAAGATTTTGTGTTGTTTGTAAGTTAGTGAAATTTTTGTTTTATGAAATTTTGCTTGTAGTAACTACTCGTAATAATTGTTGTTGTAAATTGTACTGTTGTATATATATTAAAATGTATTTGTGTGAAAAACGAAGACAGTGTGTGTCAATCTTGTTGGCAAATAGCGTAAATTAACTAAAATATTAGCTTCGTACTATTTCAAATTTGCAATAAGTAACAATTACAAGTCATTCAACTTCAGTGGATTCTCATCGGACATTAGTACTTTTACGAAAACATTACTTAACGTCACCGGTAGGAAAAATTGGCGTGTGATCAATGAAGACCACAGAGCTAGCTAGCTCTCTATTAAGTGAATTGTACCTACATCAACTCAAAATTAACTCGCTCATCGTGAACCCTCGATAACACATCAAGGAAGTTCCAGACTAGAAAGAAGACTTTATATTGCTTGTAAGTTTGTAAAACTTTTGTATATAAATCATTGTTTGTAATAAATATTATTGTAAATTGTGTTATTGTTTGTGTATTATAATATATTTGTATTACAAAAAAGAAAACTGTGTGTATCAATCTTGTTGCCAATTATCATAAAATGGAGATATATCGGCATATATTTAACTACTAAATCTAAATTACAATTTAACTCAGTTTTAGACTATTTGAAATTGTAATACAGCAGTGTGGTTGTGGGTTCTCACGTGGGCAGTCTGTGTTTTTGTGTTCTCCCCCACAGCCCACTCAGCGTGGGAGAGTTTTACATGCAACTGCCACATGTCCCTAGCGTTGGCAATTTACAACTACCGCTGGTGTTTTGGTGGGTTCGACAGTGTACTTTTGATACCAGAGATATCACGCTCTGGATATCTCGGGTTTCATGTACGTATATTTGACTAGATTTGTGAGTTTTTGTGTTCTATAAAAGAAAATAGTTCTACTTTAGTATATTGTATGTGTCTGTGTGTGATTTCTGCTTCTATGTCTTTGTTTGTGATGCTTGAGTATAAATCTTTGTTATTAGTTGGTATATATGGTTTGGTTCGTTTTGAATTTCGCGTGAAGCTATACGAGGTCTATCTGTATTAGCCGTCTTTAATTTAGCAGCGAAAGACTAGATGTTGTTATTATTTAAAAGTGGCAGGAATTTAGTTTTAAAGGAAAGAAATACTTTCCTCAACTGGGGTCTTTAGGGATATTGATATCTCTTTTCGCCCAGCGCGTGAGATATTAAATTCGGTGACAGTAATCCATCATTTAAGGTGAGCTTTAAAAGGAACTTTATTAAAATGGAGTTTGTAGTTTTTGTACAATTAATTGGGAATTGTTTAGTGTAGAGATGGAGTTAAAGAAACAGAGACAAAGACAAAGAAGGCAAAGCAAAAGGTCTAGCCTGGTTTTCTAGAAATCAACAACTTTCGACAAACCATTTGACTGCCCTTTCGCAGGGGTCACATAATGGCGGGGAGCTGTAAATCCAATGCCTTAAAATTTACTGTGGGGGGAAAACGAGAGTACCCCGAGAAAACCCACTTTCACAGGGCAGGCACCGAACAGTCTACCTGTCCTGTGCCCAGACTGCAAAACAGAAACATGGGTTAGTTTTAAAAAATCAACAGAAAAAAACAAACTACGATACATATGGTAAGGGGATATTGTTTTGTGTGGTGCACATGAAATACCGTGTAAGGTAGAGGTGCGATTGTTTCTTCTTTCTGCTTTTTGCAATAGTTTTTAGCCAATGTATCAAGCCTATCTTTAAGTAATGGTAATTTACTGTCTTGTAATGGAATGTCTTGTGCAGAATCAAGGCTATTGCAGGAAGGCAGCTAGTCATGACCACCCACCGCCAACTCTTAGGCTAATATTTTACCTAAAAGTATTGGAAATGACGGGGATTCGAACCCGGAGACTGCGAGTCGAGCGCCCTAACCACCTGGCCATCCGATCGAAATGTTAATGTACAAAAAAATAATAAATAAACAACCTAGTGGCAACAATGTGGCACAAAATTTACATAAAATTTAAGTGATTTGGCAAAATGTTTTTCACTTATGATCGACGAATGACTTCTAAAGATATTAGACGCTATAAGGTAAATAAATTAGTGAAATAAAATACTTATTGAAGTGTCAACGCTATTTTCATTATAGGAAATACGAAAATAAGCTTCACTGTACGATTCATGGTAAAATTTTGCAAGTGTAATTGAAATGAAAATAATATACAATAAAATCGCTTAAATCTTAAGTTATCTAAGAATTGATTCGTAATGTTAGAATTAAGATAAACTATTAACATAATACAATTTGTACTTTATACCAGATATAATATATACAAATATTAATATATATAAACCACATTAAGTTGCCACCTAGTTACCCTCCTGTTTAATATTTAAAACACCTAAAGCAAACCCACCAACCTCTTAGAACTTAGAATGAAGAGACTGGTGAGTTAGAATTGTTTTAAATAATTCGAAAAGACTGGTGAGTTAGAATTGTTTTAAATAATTCTGAAGATACTGGTGAGTTAGAATTGTTTTAAATAATTCTGAAGATACTGGTGAGTTAGAGTTGTTTTAAATAATTCTAAAGATACTGGTGAGTTAGAATTGTTTTAAATAATTCTGAAGAGACTGGTGAGTTAGAATTGTTTTAAATAATTCTAAAGAGACTGGTGAGTTAGAATACAAAATAATTATTAGACATCTATCGAATTATTTAAAACAATTCTAACTCACCAGTCTCTTCAGAATTATTTATACGATCGTACATAATTTGCAATGTTTTAGTGGATATTTGTAAGAAGAGAAAATTCACTGGACCAATTTCTCACATACAACTTTGCATAAGTTTAGGGTTCGATCTCTTGTTTCAAAAAACGCAATTAAACTCACATAATGTTGATGAAAAGCATTCCCAAAGTAAAGCTACATTTCTTCAGGACGTTTCTTTTTTGACATTGATCTACACTGTAAGAATGGTTTCCAACACGTTCATTTTATCTAGGACATTCTGGGCTCTTAGTAGAAACAACGATAAATATTCTTCAGCTATTTCTTATGACTTGCATTGGTTGAGATCTTAACCAATCATACCTAGGTTTGTTAAACACTGAACGATCTAAGACAACATAACTTGTTATAAAATGATCAAAATATCATTTTCTCACTATTCCTTCTTTATCACAGTTTTCTTGTCTTCGTACGATTGGGTTTTAACGTTCATTAATGACTTCTCTTTCTTCGATGTCTCAGCGGTAAGTTTAGGAACTAACAAAGTTAAAATCCGGAATTTGAGTCCCTGCGATGGACACAGCAGATAGTCTCACGTGGCTTAGCTCTAAACAAACAAACAAAAAACTTTATACGACAGGAACCACAGTTACTGAATCCGCAATGTTTGCATTTGTTCAAACACCTTTCAACGTTATACTTGCAACTAATCTTAGGGTAAACATGACTTTCGGACATTCTCCCGGTTTATAGTGACTAGTTCAGCGCTGAAAACAGATATGAAATGGCAGTTGTTAGTGTTTTTCATCCTTTGCCGGATACTGTGGTGACAAAACCAACTCACTTATTTATCATTGAATCTGCAATCCTCGATTTTGAAATGTGTGCAGTTACAGGGTATTTATGCTGGAAGTAAAGCTTTTTTACCCTTTTCTCGTGACACTCGCTCTTTTTTACTGTTGTTGTTTGAAACACAATTAGAAATACATTTACACCTAGAAATTAATAGGAGAATATCACACTGTTTTATTACTTTTGATTTGTATTTAGTGAGTTAACTATCACACGTGTAAACTAAAATTTTACAGTATTACTTAGTATTGTGTCCAACGATGGGTCAGTGGAGATTACGGACTTACAAGCTAAAATCCGGGGTTTGATTTCCCTTGTTGGACAGAGTGCAGATATCCCATTGTGTAGCGTTGCGTAAAAAATCGACACCAGCAACTTAGTATCATATAAGTGAATAGGGTTTATTGTTAATATTTGTTACATTTCAAAAGGAAATCAACAGAAACGTGGGATCTAAAACGATCTATAATTTAACGAGCGGTGTGTGGGATAAATAACGTATGTTTGTACTAAAGAAAAGCTAATGAGATAAACTCTGTCACACCTGGAAGGCTTAAAGTAAGACAAATTAATTTTAATCCACACGAGTTATTAAGGTTTCAGTTTTTATTTCTGATAAAACTCTTAGTGTTCTGAGTAAAGAATTTCTTTTAAGTATTTGCTCTAACTCACCTGTGTAACCAGTATAAAAAGAGACATATATTTCTTCACGTGGACATTTTCCATTTAATTGATCTGATTTCTTTTTCAAGTAGTCTCCATGTGTCACCTTTATTTTAGTTTAATAACACTTAAGTATAGTTTTTCTCAATCATTTCTAAAGTAAAACATCTCTAACACTTTTTTAGATAATACTCTCCTTTCTGGCCGTGTTGAACCGGAAATGAGATACACTTACAACAGTACATTAAAAAATATTCAAAAACATTTCCTGGAAGCCCAGGTGACCTTCATGACGTCACTCAACTCCCTTTATATATCATTCATGCAGTCACACTTTTTACCATTTCCTCGAGCGAAGTGAAACGGAACAGAAGTTTCCAAGCACCCCCAATTGTCTTCCGATGCTTTTATCGGAAGAGTTTAAATCAAAATTCCCGACATTCCCTGTTTGCCATTGAAGAAAAAAAAAGGTCCACCTTTCGAAATCTCTCAGGTTACAGGGTTTTTATCGTTTTATATTAAGACGTCTTGAACTTAGGTGTTTTTTGACATCATATAGGTAATGCCTTCTTTATGGTAATATAAAATTTATTTTTGTCTTTCACATATCCAACGTATTTAACGATTTCGAGATTAAACAATTCTCGGAATACTAAGATTATTTATTATATCTCCTATTGTGTGGCTATATAATGTGAAGAACTGTGTAGTGGCCAATGACACTTTTTCTTCACTTCACCTATCCAGTGTATAGGTTTTTCTCATAGTGACTACAAAGCACATTCACCTCAACAACAGTTTGATATTTAACAGTGACGGTATACGAAGTAATCATTCACATTTGCCTTTACGACATCAATTCTTAAAATGTATTATTTAATTTGTGTTTGTTTGTTTGTTTGTTTTTGAATTTCGCGCAGAGCTACACGAGGGCTATCTGCGCTAGCCATCCTTAATTTAGC
>NW_013668690.1:46500-55444 GCF_000517525.1 Limulus polyphemus
GGAATTGACCGTCACAATATAACGCCCCCACGGCTGAAAGGGCGAGTATGTTTGGTGTGACGGGGATTCGAACCAGCGACCCTCAGATTGCGAGTCACTTGGTGACATTCAGTCATAGCAGAGATCGTTCTTCTGTTGGGACACAAGCCTTTTTCAGTTATTTTTCACACATTTTCGCATATTTCCAGTTGACGTAGTTTCTTTGGTAGATAAAAACTTAAAATGGCATTACTTCAGTCCGAGGTCGCTATAAAAACATTTAACTATATGAAACATTGTATTTAAACGTTTCTTTTTAAATTGAAATGAAAATGTGTTTGTGAAATAGTGGTTCCTGTAGATAAAAACTAAAGCTTTCATTTTAGCTTAAGATTCTGCAATAAACTCTTCTTGTATTAAATACATTACTTTAAGCACCCCGTCGAAAAAAAACCAAAACAACGCTTTGAAATATATCTAATTTTATTAAAAACTTTTAATTCAAGCTTCCGTTTAAGAAGAAATTAGAACGATCTCTTATTTTACCATTAAGTCGTCGCTGGAGTTTTCTTTGTGCAAAACTACGCAATAGACTATCTGCACTTTGTCCACTGCGGGGAATCGAAACTCGGATGTTAGCACTTAAGTCCGTACACTTATCGTTAACTCACCGAGGGACTTTACGATGAAGAAGTACTTCTATCCACCTTAAGTTAAGATTTTGTAGAAATGATATAGTTGAAGTAAAATATTAGCATATCTGTCAACTGATAGGGAGTAATAAGAAACTTATAAAAGCTCTCAAGTAAAACACAGTAATATATTACTTATCAGGATTCCCAATCTTCTATTGCAAACCATGATTTTATTTAACAAACAGTATAAAAGCTCAAATTCATAATAAGCAGATATATAATTTTTTATTGTATTAACATCTACGAGTTGCATACACTTTATCAAGTAATATGGTAGTTGCATTAATTTTTAGACACCTTTTGAAACCACAAAACAATCTATATGTTATGTGTTATCTGAGTAATCTTATCTGATTTCCGCTACACGATATATCTGTCAGCTTGTGTACTATTGTTTAGAAAATATGTAGCTACTAGCGCGATCTATTGACCAGTTTTTCACCTATATTTATAAAATTCTACCTTTTGGGAGATCGGCTCTTTGTGGTATCTTTACGGTATTAATTCTTGAAAGATGCTGTTTAATTTACGTACAAAACTTACACGATAACAGGCAGAAGCATGTTGTTTAATCAGTCACAGAAGAGGGCATTACGTACAAAACTTACACGATAACAGGCAGAAGCATGTTGTTTAATCAGTCACAGAAGAGGGCATTACGTACAAAACTTACACGATAACAGGCAGAAGCATGTTGTTTAATCAGTCATAGAAGAGGGCATTACGTACAAAACTTACACGATAACAGGCAGAAGCATGTTGTTTAATCAGTCATAGAAGAGGGCATTACGTACAAAACTTACACGATAACAGGCAGAAGCATGTTGTTTAATCAGTCATAGAAGAGGGCATTACGTACAAAACTTACACGATAACTGGCAGAAGCATGTTGTTTAATCAGTCATAGAAGAGGGCATCATTTTGTTAGGACACAAGCATTTCCACCGGTATATTTTCAATTGACGTAATTTCTTTGGTAGATAAAACTAAATAATATTTTTTTGAAATTCAAACTGAACGAAAGCATTTCACTAACTATTATTCTTGTTTTTTTCATCTTGCTCTACCAAGCAAGTAAAATTGTTTGGTGAATGTTAAGTAAAAACTATTAAATCTAACTAGTGGTAAAAAAAGTTATTAAATAAATTATCTTCATATTTTAGAGAAATAAATAGTTTGACCATCTTGTGCTTGAGTATCCACCAGCTTGTTAATTTAGAGAACAACAAATGATGAATCAATTAATTACAATATAATAAAGAATTTGGCATTTGCGGCCTTTCACAAAACTTTATTTGATGTAGTGATGAATTCTATAGATGTTTGTTTATAGTTAAGCACAAAGCTACACAAAGGGGCTATCTGTGCTCTAATCACAAGTTATTTCAGAACTTTCTTTAGGAATGATTTTCTTGATATCTAAAGTGCGACCAATTGGTTAATGTGCGCGGACTGTCAATCCGAGAAAAGCGCGTTCTATATTTTGGAACACTCACTATTTGTTCTGACGACTTCCAACAGTGGCTCAATGGTAAGTCTGGAGGCTTATAATGCTAAAAACAGGGTTTCGATACTCGTGGTGAACACAGTTCAAATAGCCCATTGTGTAGCTTAACGCTTAACAACAAACTTTCTAACAAGAGTAGTCCAAATGTTGGCGGTGGGTGCTGTTGACTAGCTGCCATCTCTCTAGTCTATAAGTTCAAAATTATTAGGATAGCTATGTGCGGATAGACCTTATGTAGCTATGCACGAAAATTGTAAAATAAAGAAATAGTGAAAACATTGTTTTGGTGGCCCTGGATTTAATCTGAATATTCCCTATTAACTATTTAGTGGTTAAATTGTTAAAAGCAAAATGTAATCACTGGAAAACAAACAAACCAAAATCTGAAAAACAAGCAAAAAATAACAATAATAATATAGTACGAAATTGAGAAATAAATGTATCACGTTTAAAAAAAATGTTCCCACGCTTTGTTTGTTTTCGAATATTCGCGTGAAGCTGCTCAAAATCTATCTGTCCTTAATTTTGAATTGATAGACTAGAGAGAAGGCAATACACGCTGCCAACTCTTAGGCTACTAATTTGTGACCGAATAGTTGGATTTGACCGTCACCCTTATAACGCACTCACGGCTCCAAAGTCCGAAACGCATTTTTGGGGGTGGTTAACGGGACAAGACGGATGGACGCACAGGTTTATAGTTCAGTACACTAACGTCTAACTCTTCATTCATCCGTTTGAAAAATGTTCTTAAAAAGTATCTCTACAAAACAAATATAACAGATAGAAACCGAAAAGTTTCTCTAGAAACAGTTTGATATTAAACTTCTTACAATAGAGCCAGTCGATCACTATTTTTTCCCCGCATTTCAAGGTTTAGCTATCTGGAAGCCGTTTTATGGATCGATTATTCTAGTGTTTAGGCTCCAAGGGAATACAAACAGTCACCATTCTAGATTATGAATAGGGTAAGTAGTTTCAGATTTCATGCTAACTCTGTGAGTAAGTATATTGATATTTATCCGTACACGATGAAAACGAGTTAGTAGCATTAACTGTTCCATTATAAAATAAAAAATATTTACTAACTTGTTCCAGTCGAACAGAAACAATAATGTGACATTACTCATGTCAGTGATTAAATGTAAGGAAAGTTCCAGGATTATTCATATTGAGCAAGCTTCTATGTGTATACAATAAAATAGAGTACAATGCTAGAACAATTACACAATAAATAATTTATTAAAAACAGGGACCAGCCCAATAAATACAATACATGTTTCAATCTTCTTACGCCACCATCACCAGGAGTAAAAACTGAAGTTTGGTCAAAACTACATAATCTGTTGCATTCCTTTAGCGCCATCTAGATTTAAAACACCCAGAGTTAATAAAACATATGTTTAATAATTTCTAAACGTGGGCCAACTTCTTTGTTCAACACAATTTCTGTTTCTTTTTTCAATTTCTATTGTTTCTCTAATATTTAATTCAAACTTGATCCCTACCTGATTTACATACCCTAACTGCAACATTCTGCAACCCCTTATCGATATAATAATTTCTGTTTGTTTGTTTGTTTTTAATTATGCACAAAGCTGCACAAGGGCTATCTGTGCTCTGCCCATCACGGGTATCGAAACCCGGTTTTCTAGCGTTGTAAGTCCGCAGACATACCGCTGAGCTACTGGGGGGCAATAAGTTCTGTAAAGTTCTTTTGACAATGCTTTAACAGTGATTTCAATTCGTAATTATACTTAATTAACGAATCATTTTTCGCTTACTCTGTGTCATTAGGATAAAAAGAAACTTTAAAGCCAACAGTAGAATATGCTAACTAGTTTTTTCATTGTTCCTAGTAATTTAACGCATGGAAACAATGCTTCAAGTTTCTTGTAGAGGATATTCCAGAGTAAACTAGGACACTCGTAGTAACCCCAAATAGCATTCTTAGCTGTTTCTAACGGCATTTTTGGCTCACTGCCTGCAGTTAATTTGAGAATCAATTCATTGGGGTTACAGTATATACCTTCGCTTAACCCTATCAGCACAGTTGGCTTAAATTTGTCCCAACGTATGTTTCTGTTGGACTGGATGGCGTATATCTCATAGGTATTTGTATGTAACGGGAGAAAGTACAATTTGAATGTTCTTTTTTATTTCATTTTGATGTATTGCGACTAAAGCTTCTACAAATTATGTTTTTGTATGATTCAATAATATGTTGTAAGAGTAATTAACTTCATTTATTTAGAATTAGAAAAACAAAACTTTTATACAGATGGATTAAAGAAGTGAGGCCAACTTTTAATAGTAAATATTTAAAAATGAAACATTAAAATGGTTTCACTTGAAAATTTTATTGTATAAAAATGAAATAAGATTCTGTAAGTCTTTAAAATGTTTCATACTCTCTACATATTTTAACATCTTACTACGTCATCATTAGGAGGGCAATATTTTGCATTAGTTAAAACATATTATATAGTATATACAATTTCAAAATCACATGATCAAATTTACAAACAATTCAGCTTAAAGAATTTCACGCCACCTATTAGCATCATTTCCCTCTCGTCCTTCATCCTTATTTAATACTTTAAAATGATTTGTATTACATATGATTATCTCAATAAATTCACAAATATTGCTGCCATTGATATTTGCAGGTTATACTAAAATAACATTTTTTCCCCCATTGGGTCAAGTGTTTAGTTTCGTTATTATGTTCAGCTAAAGGCGAGATCTCTGTAATATTATTTCTAACATTTCGTTTGTGTTTATTTATTCTGCTATTATAAATCTCTTCTAGTTTGTCCTATATAGATATTTACACAATCGCATGTTAGTTTATTTATACCAGAGTTTCCATTAAATAAATTAAATCTTTATTTAGATTAAGGATTAGGCTATTCTTGTTTATCGGTCTTTATACTGAAGAGATATTTTGTTGTTTTATAAATTGTTCCATTATTTGACAATATAAACCAGCCTTTATTTCTTTTCTTTTATTTTTTTCTGCAAGTGGTTCTAACGTAAAATTTTTATCCCTGTTTTTAATTTCTGAACAGTTTTGTCAACAACATCAAGATTAAAACGTCTTTCCACTGCTACATGGTTGATTAATAGTAACTAGTTGGTAATATTTTTCTGTTTATAACATAGTTTTAAAATTATGTTCACACAAGAATAAAATGCAGTGATTATTTTGAGAATTAGCATGGCATGATATTTGATGTGGTGGCATGGTTACCGAGAATGGTTTTCGCTAAATGGTAGTTTCCAATTTTCTCTTATTTTTACTTATTAAAAAACATCTAAAAAATGTAAATAGTTATTTTCCTTAATCTCATATGTAAATTTATTATAATTGTCATTGTTATTAAAGCAATTAGTAAAATCAATTACATTTTCTTTACCATGCCATCATGTCACAAACGTGTCATCAATACGCCTAAACCAAATTTCTGGTCGCTTTTCTTAACGCTTCAGGTTGAAACTTGAAAATCTCATAATAAATAGAGCACCTATAGCTAAACCTTTGTGCTGTTTGCAGATGTTACTCTTCAATTTAAAAAAAAAACTTAACACATGCTTCAACAAGGTTAATTGATTATCTTTAAAGCCGAATTCTCATTTTACTTTAATTTATTCTCAAAACATGCTATGGCTTTTTACACAGGTACTTTAGTAAATAATGAAACAACATCAAATAACACTAAAATATTTTACAACAAATTCTAACGAATCCTTAACTGTGTATAATTTTTATCACTTAGAAATGAGAACTTTTTAAATGAATTTTGCAACATTGTACGTGGAACTCTTAATATTAAATACAGTAGGTCTAAAGCTGTCTCCAATCTTACGGACTTTACGTAAAGCATATTGTTACAACAGCAGAAGTCGCGTGACGCTGGGAGCATGCGCGCTGGAGTTTCTGGAAGAATCATGAATTATCTGGGAGGCCCGAGTTTGTTCGAGGCGCTCTCATTTTTATTATATAAGCCTGGCGAGAAAAATCAGCGCGACTGCATATATAGATCAATCGAAGAGATAGATATAGAGATAGATAACTGAGTCAAGCGAACCGTAGTGACGGTCATATAAAGTGTTTGTTTTGTTATCGAGATTGCAAACGTATTGACTGTGAAAATTGTGTGTATTACTAAAAGTTGTATCGAGAAAGAATAAACTAGTTTTAATTAAGAAAGGACTTGTATCGCTGAAGTTCCTCGGAAAGTAATTTATGCCGAAAATTAACAAACGAGAATATGCGTAACAGTAATAATTCAATGTATTTCGCCTAATTTATAACCTACCTGTAATTTATAAACTAGCTTTAAACTAATAGTAATAGATCTAGACTAAAGTCAAGTAAACAAGATAATCCCTAAAACACGAACAGACGATTAATTAGTCTTTAGCTTGTACTTGTTTAATAAAACAATGTCTTTAACTTCATTATTTCATTTCTGTAGTGCACATTGGTGTATGGAAGATATAATAAATTAATATATAATAGTAGAAATAAACGACATCGAAGCTAGTTTGTACTGTCAGTTTCGGTTTGTGTTTTAGTGAACGCTTCTGAAGAAGCTGTAAAGCGAAACGTTGAGTGTCTGATTAAATCAAAACAACAATTTAGTGTTATAAGGTCGTTTATTTCTAGTATTAATGTATTTAACTTGTTTTACGACATTTTAGACAAGGTAAACCCCTAGTTCAGTAGTTGTAACTTGTACTTCTAGTACAGATTACCCCATGAAGCTCTAACTTAAAACTTTAACCCTACTATTTTTATCTACCTATCTTACTAAATCTAGTTATTTTTTCGTTATTTAAACCCAATCACTACAAATGATAATATTAATATTAAATAATATTAACAAATCTATAACAGTATAAGAGCTTATCCTTCCAACGTTTTCTCTCTTTCATAGCAATAGTCAAAGTGTATTGAGCCTTGGACAATTCAAGATATTTCAGTAGGAAACCAGGAGTATCTGTCGATCTATCTACCTAGCTTCTAGTTCTATGCCTTTTCTCTTATTTTATTTTAGTGTTACCGGTTACACGCTGATGTTAGAATATTATATAGAAGCAACTCCACCAGTCGTGAATTATAAAATGTTGAATCATTAGTCTGTGTAACGAACATACTTTATACATACTCCAATCGTCAGATTCTAAAATATTGTATCTAGCATGTTTTTATCGATCACACCCTATAAACTAAACAACTCCGCAATAAATATACGCAAATAGCAGTAGATTACTGAATCTTAAGATACGTGATTTTTCCCAACTTTAACATTATAGAGTGTTAAATTTCTGTTAAAATGAATAATAATAAAATTACACGGTAGTTACAATATTTGTTATTCGATAGAACATAAAACGATGAGTAATCAATTATCAATTATTTATTTTGAATGTAAGATGAAAAACTGTGGATGTGTAATCATTACACAATCACAGTTTATCAGCATTAACTGCTCGTTATAAAGAAATCGCGATATTATTAAATCAGAAGTAAAGTTATTGTATTAACTGATTACGTTCCTAGGAATCTTTATTTCATTTTTGTAATTGTGATAACCCTGTGAAAATCATTTTGTTATACTGTAACTAACAGAATTTGTCCCTAAGTTTCTGACAATTTGTTATTCAAATCACGATTTATGTTGTTGTTTTAAAAGTAGTGGTATATGCTATTTTTAAAGTTTCTTTAATAACATCGTGGTTTCTTTGTAATACTTTTGATAGAACAATAAATACCAACCTTTTTAGTTTAAATAAAAAGTAGCTCAGTAAAAATTAAGCTTCATATTTTTATATATACTACGCACGCGTGCATGTTCAGTTGATCTTCAAAAAAAACAAAACGGGAAACATATGTGATAATCTAGAATATTATCATTAAAAAGCGTTTGCTAAACATATTGGTTAGGAGTTATGTTTTATATGTAATAATGCATAAAAAAGGACTTGAATTTGCTGAACTCGTTCAAATAATATATCCCTTTCACATAACGAGTGCATTTCAGCTGACATAGCATCATGCCTTTGTGTGTGCAGCTGACGTTGCAGTGACCTCTGAAATTTTCAACTCACTACGAAAGGGAAATTAAAGAAGTCAAAAGTTAAAATGTGTTTGCGTTGAAAGTTTAAGGCGACAAAATAAGCTAAAAGTGTAACATAATATAGTTAAGTACTTATTTAATAATATATTTACTTTTTTAAAATATGTGATCAAAATACGGCTTGAAAAAATATGATGCTTGATGGTTTTTCACACTATGTTTTAATTTTAATTTGCTAATAATCTAAAATAAAACATGCATATTGAAATATGAAGGTTACAAAGTATTTCAACTGATATGGAATTAACTGTTAGTTCAACGTTTCTTAAGCTATAATAGATTAGAGTTAAAACGCTCTTATCAAACTT
This sequence comes from Limulus polyphemus, assembly GCF_000517525.1. NCBI lineage: Eukaryota > Metazoa > Arthropoda > Merostomata > Xiphosura > Limulidae > Limulus > Limulus polyphemus. Next base: position 55,136 of record NW_013668690.1, read on the forward strand.
TTCTTCGTAAGTAGTTGTTTGTTGTTAAACGCAAAGCTACATAATTGGCTATCTGTGCAGAAACCTGATTTTTAGCGTTATAAGCCTTCAAACTTACTGCTGTGCCAATGAAAAGTGGGTGGATAGGGGGGTCTTTGTAAATAGCATTCCTATATCCAAGCAAAGTGCCAGAGATACGTCTGAAACTTGGTTTATCTAATGTATTTTAAATTTGTTACAAAATGCTGTTGTTAACACCTAAAATAAATATAAAAGAGTAGGAGAAAATATGGAAAAATATGTTTTTTTTTCCTATCAATGATGTCTTTT
>NW_013668690.1:56311-68678 GCF_000517525.1 Limulus polyphemus
TACAAATGGAAAATATTAGTAAATTTCAAAGTGAATTAAATACATTAAAGGACGACTTACTGTCTTTTACACAGGGAGGTTTGCTTACATAACTGTTTACGAATCATTTGTTGCGTAGGTCAGTTGTTGTGAATTGACGTCATATTACTCTAGCTTCTTGAATTTTTCTCGTTTATTTAAGTAAGTATTGTTACATCATAACGTCTCGTAGTTTGTAGAAAGTTTTAGGACTCTTTCGGGCAATATATACATAGACAACCAAGTTAGTGCAAGTAATTTAGTGAAAGTGAAAATATGACATAGTTAATGAGAGATATAGTCAAATAGATTTGGACTGTGTTTGTGAGTTAGCCATAAATAGCGTATAATGGCGATTTCTATAGTGAAAGTATCACAGATTGTATTGTAATAACAGAGATAGAGGAGAATAATTTGTCTCGTCAAAGGTCTTCTAATGTGCTGTCCGTTTATTGTTTAAATGTATCCCAACAAGTCACAGACACCTAAGGTAAAGAATCACAGCCCTGTAAATCTGACAGACATCAAGTGTTGAAGTTAATGAAATGTTATACTGCTTTTGCACTCCCCAAGGTAAAATGTAGCATTTTGGTGTGTAAATCATCCAAAGAACTCGAAGCATTGGTGAGCTAGCCCTTCTGATGCCAGAATCAGAATAATAAGCAAAACATTTGGTTGTTACATTACTCGCCGATTCTCTACTTTGTGGTGTTTTTTGCCTAAACTGATTGTCTTATTAGTTTTTGAAAATGGAAGTTAGGTGTTTATAAAAGTATCTTACATTGTTATAAGAGAGATTTGAGACTATGATGAGCAATACATCATATGCGTCGGCTATTTTTTCCCGGCCCCTCCCTATATACTGAGCACTACCGTGCTTAGTGATGACGTCGTAACAGTGAAATGTATGAAAGCTTATAACTAAGACACCAGTTGTAAGCTCAACTTTGCTGGAATACAGAAATCATGTTCACCTTATGAAGTATAACTGTGTATTAATATTTTAATTTGTCGACAGTTCAAATGTAAGTTACGAACAACACTCAAATTTCAAATATAGAGTTGTTTCAGAGCTGAAGTTGTACTATGCTCGAGTTCCAGTCAGCACACCCAAATTTGATAATGTGGCTTCAAGGTGATGAAGATAGCAGACAGAGCAGCAGCAGCATCCACCGATCATTAATCAGCACGGTTAATGTCAATACATTACATGGTAAACAAAAATATGAAGTAGCTCTGTTGATGTCAGTACACTACAAGATAAACAAAATAATAACAAGTAATACTGTTGATGTCAGTACATTACAAGATATGTAAAAATATCAAGTAGCTATGTTGATGGGTCTTGCCAATTGTGTACTGATGTATCTGAACCAGACTGTGTGGAATTTGACGAAAAGAGACGATTATTTAAAGCTCTGGATACAACTGTGGTAATCAACAGTGTAATGAACAATGATATATACGTTTGACTTGTTTTAATATATTATTTTAAAACAAATGGACTGAGTGCTCTTTATTTATAGTTGAAATTTATTGCCAATAAGTCACAGACACCTAGTGTAAAGAATCCGGCCCATACATAAATATAAACACCTGACAGACATGTACAGTACTGCTTGATATTTTATGCATATCTTGGAGTGTACTGACATTAACAGTATTGCTCGATGCTTTTTGTATATTTTGTAATGTACTGACAGCAAAAAAGCTACTTGGAATTTTTTGTTTATCTTATAATGTGCTGACATTAGCAGTTTTGCTTGATATTTTTGTATATTTTGTAGTTTACTGACATCAACACAGCTATTTGATATTTTTGTTAATGTTGTATTGTACTGACATAAACAGAGCTACTTGATATTTTTTGTGTATCTTTTTAGTGTACTAACATCAAGAGTACTGCTTGATATTTTTTGTTTATCTTGTAGTGTATTGAAATTATTTCTTATCTACTCTGTTATTACAATACAATATGTGATAATTCGCTTCAGAAATCGCCACTATATGCTCTTACGGCTAAATTCACAATCACGCAGTCAAGATTTAGCTATCTATCTAGCTAATTTTGTCTTACTTGGTCTAACTTAACTTGAACTGCGTTTTTTATGCGTACTTATAGACTGACAGAAGCCTAAAACATCCCACACACTATGTGATATTATGGTGCAATAATACTCAATTGAAACAATCAGAAAAACTCAAAAGTTTCTAATAACATGATACAATAATACAACAATCGCCATTTCACAACAGTTGAATTACACAAACTACGATTCGTACACGGTTACATAAATAAATCTGTAATGAACTATCACTTCTAAAAATAATTAAATTTAACATTCACGCTATATTTAAGCCATCCAGATCATAATGCTCATATTAACTTAAGCAGTGATGTATATCTAACATTGTCAATTCAATGCAAAAGGTGATGTTGTACTCAAATATCTTTTCTATTACTTGGCATATTACTTGTAGATGGTCTAATGTTGCATATTCTTTTCTGAAATCTGCTTGTGCTCTGGGTTGATTCTGATCGAGCAATTTTTCCATTCTGTTATGCAGTATTCTCGTGAAAATCTTATACTGGTGTAATAGAAGGCTAATTGGTCTGTAATTTCTAATATCTCTTCCATCTCCTATCTTGTGAAGGATAATGATCTTGGCTTCCTTCGATTTTTTGGAAATTATCTTTACTTTCAACTTTTCACTGAAAAGTATGGTTAATATTTGTTATGTTATTATAATGCATTTTGATACACATTAATACGCAAATCACAACCACATAAAGACAACAATCTGACATTGATATACCGTAGACACTTTTTATGTTACAAATTAAATACCCTTTAACAAAGATTAGTCAGTAATAATATCAGACATTAATAATGATAACATAGTAAATTCATAAGTCAGACATTACATGACACAATTAAAAATAACAAACGAAGCAATATACATATTTTAAGATAGAATAACAAAGATTCCACCATTACAAAATACTCTTTGTAAGTAATGCAGCTTAAAGTAAATACCATTGAAATTGCAAATTTAAATATCGTAGAAACAAAGTAAACTATTTTACAACGTTTGATGAAAATCCTTTATGTTTCAGTGACGATAAAAAGGATAATGAATAATGAAAAAACTTTAATACAACTACAAAATATTAACTAAGCTCTTTAAAATTATATATGAAAAAACTAAAGAAATCCACTCTAAAAATACGCAATTGAAACACATTTTACACAATGATAATAATAATGATAGAATAAGACATATTAGAAAAAGATTGTTTGTTTGTTTATTTTTGAATTTCGCGCAAAGCTACACGAGGGCTATCTTCGCTAGCCGTTCCTAATTTAGCACTGTAAGACTAGAGAGAAGTCATCACCACCCACCGCCAACTCTTGGGCTACTCTTTTACCAACGAATAGTGGGACTGACATCACATTATAACATCCCTACGGCTGAAAGGGCGAGCATGTTTGGTGGGACGGGGATTCGAACCCGTGACCTTCAGATTGCGAGTCGAGGGCCCTAACCACCTGGCCATGATTAGAAAAAGAAAATACAAATCAAATCTTTAACCTCAAATTATATATCCTTACAGCACATAAAACACAATAAAAAAGGAAAATAAATAAAACCTATCCTTTACATCATTGAAAGGGAAATAATACAAAATAATAAAACAAACCCTTTAATAATGATCAAAGTAGAAACAAAACATTTTAACACAAATAAACACGTGAGCATAAATAAAAGTTAATGTCTAAAAGGATAAAATGAGTACGTAGTGAGGAACAATATTTACATTATATGTATTTCATTCCATGAGCAATTTGCAGAAGGAGCTCTCTTACCTAATTTCATAGCGTACATAGGTCGTCTAGCGAAGTGGCTTCCGTGGCTTTTGCTAGCTTCGTGTGGTGTCTGGGCAAACTCCACTATTAATTTCTGAAACTCTTCCTCTAGCTTGGATCGGGGGTCTAGATGTCTCCATAACTGGCCCTCCTATAAATTAGAGGACTCTAGAGGACTCGGGCTTATTTCCTGCAATGTTTTTTTGTAGATGGGGATCTGGTCTAAAGTTAGTTTATGGTTATACATTGTTGGTAGTATGTTGGGAATCGCCATAAGATATCTTTTTGGAGTATATGCCACTATAAGTAACGCTAGTACTAAATGCACACCTATCTCTGGTAGGGTCTCTACTTATCAAAACCGAACACAAGACGTTTTTAAAACAAAGGTCTTCCTGAGGGTTGGCCAAACACCAAAAAGGATTTCCCATACTGGAACCAGGACTAATTTGCTGGCAGTTGTCACACCAGCAGCAGCAAGGGTTTCACCAATGAATGATGGCGCTTCAATGTTGACTGCTATGAGATCGTCTCTACCTAAGAGGGCCAGTAATCCACCTAAGGTATGATTGAGGGCAAATTGGAGCCAATGTCTTGTTGGTAGTCCAGTCATATACTTTTCTATCCATACTAATGTTACCTGTGAAGTGATAATTTAATACTAAGTTACTTGAAGGTTTGGTTTGGATGGTGTAGCAGACAATAATGGTCTTAGATATATAGTGGTGGAATCTACTGTTGGTGATTTGGACAAGGTGAGTTAGTGTGGCCCCACTGGAGGCTGTCCAGCTCATGAAGACTTTGGAGGCAAGTCTATTGATAGACTTGGCAAGATCCCAAGCATCTGATATAGTAGCTAACAATACATATTCATCCATAGCCTCTACTTATCTGAGAGCTGGGTAGCTTCAGAAATCTTGGGAATGGGTTAAAAATCTAGGTCCTCAACATCACTTAACATAAAGTCATAAAAGCATCCTTCAGTTTTGCAGCAAACTTGGTGATCCATGCTCACAAGTGAAGTTCGTCTATATAGTCGATAAACCAAAATGGCAAGAAAAGTTATGAATTTGTGCTCCACTGGTAAGTATAGGGATTGAAAACTTAGGTCAAGTTAATTCCAATTGATCAGTTCACTTAGATATATAATTTTCAAAATACTTTAGCCATCCAGTTACAATCATGTCCTGTTCAGAAATTACATTATATGTACAAGGTAATAAACTGCCACCTTGGTCAAGCAATATTTCTACATTTATATCACCAGTAGAAGATATATATTTAACCCCTAGGGATGATTTAGTCCACCAGGATTCATTGGGCCTCCACTTGACCAGTGCATATAGATGTGTTGCCTACTGTTACCGTTCTCGTGACAATAGCTAGCACAGTTTACAATTTGACCAAGTTCTATTCCTTCCACTACAGTTTGATTGTTGCATATTTGATATGATATCCAATCTACTTTTTGTGAAATTCTTCTACAATTGATAATTTCACCCACTCATAAATACTTTGATTTGATCTGATTAAAATATTTGAACTTCTCTAACCGAAAACATCAGGTAACACTGCTTTCTATCAGACATAATATATTCATTACTGTTGCATATTCCATGAAAATTAAGTACCTGTCAAATACTTCAATGTCAACATTGAAACATTCTGTCACTAATTTTAATCAAAATAAATGTCACACTGTAGCTTCCAATACCTTCTGAGTCAATTATCACAAATAAATTAATAACACAAAGTCTTAACATTCAGATCAATGTGTTTATTTGTATTCACATGCTGTTTAACAGTTGAGTTCTTTGTGTACTTGATTTTTGTGTTATACAACACTCATGAACGATTTTATGTAATGCTCATACACATACAAGACCATACACATATATTTATTTGCACACGTGTATTGCTATAAATATGCATCACCATTTTACATTGTCGCATACACCAGTAGCTTCTAACAAACTGCCTCAATCTTGTATGCAAATTAATTCTGTAGCCATCTTGGGTTCATTTTCACAAGTTATGTCTCAATAACTATGCTCTATTGTGAGTTGCTACCTATGAGCTGTCGAACTGAACAGATTTTTCATTACAGACATCATGAAATAAATAATCACTGAAAGCATTTAGCTAAACTAAGAATTTTCAGCTAGAATGCTCATAAGCCAGAATTAATATTCATGCTGTTACTACAATATATAAATATATATATATATACATATATGCTCAGAAGAAACACAACTCCCTCATCACACGTGAAAAAGTTATACACAATTAAATGTACTGAAGAGAATATAGTGAGGATTTTGCAACATGTTCCTTGGAAATTCCATTCCCTTATAGATAAAATGAGTGATTCACTCAAAATTTTAGACAATATTTTTTCTCAGTAATTCACTTGGTAGCTTGGAAAGCAATGGTTGCAATGTCCTTTCAGTCATATATTTTTCAACCACATGACTATCATAGCTTACAATAATTGATCAGCTATCACCCAATATCTTATGGATATATTTTATCTTGAAACTCTGTTTAATACCATAGAAAACAAGGGTTGCTAAATTATTTCAGTCCCATCAACCTCACAATCAACAAACCATCCTAGCTTATGATTATCAAGTGGCTGTCTAGTAGATATATCTCAATAAAGTTCCACTCAATGGCCCAGTAAGCAAAGGTCAAATCACCCTTTCAGCCGAGTTTTCAGGACTCTAGCTACTGTCTTCAGTTGTGCGAGCTGTTGATGTACTTGGTATTACAGCTAGTTTCTCCAACCATTCTAATTCATGATAATCGAATGGTAGTCATGAAATACAATCCATACACTTTCTTGGAAAATACAAACTCATAGCTTGGAAAGCGAGAAATGCTACTTCCTTTCAGTCTTACAATCAGTATTTATCCTAACTCCAGATAATCTATCAATCACATCCACATCAATTGGGAGACTACCAGAGGTGGTTTAGCTGACTATGGAAACTGTCTGTCGCTTTTAGATCCAGTACTTCACCATTTGTCTCATCACAAACCGCCAGATAAGTACTTCCATCTCTACTCCCCATTTTCTGGATGTAGGTGAGATGGAAGATAGGTGCTCTTGTCCTCCTCTGACTTCTCAGTCTATTTCTCTGATTCTTGATCAAGCCCGTGCATGAGAGGTTTGTCTGTAACATATGAAACAACTGCTTGAAATGTATTATGCATGTTAGCAAGGCTCTTAATTGCTGTAACTTGTCCATTAATGGATTAACTCATTAGCGCACAAGAAAATGTCTCATTCATATGTAGAAAATAGCTGTTTCCATGCTACTGGCATATAACAAACTGCCATATGGCAACCTTTCCTGGTTGGTAGCATGCAAACTCGTGTGTGTCAAATAAAGTACACCTCAACCACTCCACATACTCATAGAAACATTATGGTATATCTTCTCTAGAGGAAGAACCATACATTACACCTAAAGGAAGCATGACTTCCTAAATATGTGCATATTCAGTGAACAACCTATTGAACTATGCTCATTTGTTCTCACCATCTTTACATACAGCATACGTATTCATCCAAGTAGGTTCAGCTGGAATTAATAAACTTGTCAGTCAAATGCTTGACAGCCTGTACTACTCATCCTGCCAAATCATCAGACTTGGGATGATAAGGTTAAGTACACATCTTCACCGCACTCAGCACTTTACACATCTCAGAGAACAATTGGTTGTTCAAATTAGCTCTCTGATCTTCAGATGCTCCAAACCAAGCTATCCAGTGCTCTGACAACTCATCAGTTACAGACTGTGTCACTATGCTGACCAATGAATAACCCTAACCCATTTTTATAAAGTAGTCAACAGGCATGAGAACGTACTGATAATCTTGTTACATCTCAGGGAGATAACCAACAATTCTCTGACAGAGTTTACCCTGTTTTAGCAGACATTTTCTCTGGGTGAAACACACTGTACATTGTTGACACCAATACTAAACACCTTGACTCAATGTAACCAAAAGAACCACCTTTCAAATGCTAGAACAAGTGCAAGTAACACCGTTTCGATCTCTAGTCTTTGGATGTTACAAAGTTTGGAGAATCCCTTGCCTTAGAGCTTTTGGGACCATTAGCTGCAGTACAAGCTAAGAACCGTAGCTAAATGCTTCATAGCAGCAATACAACACAACTTCTTGCATTTGTAATTATTCATACAAGTGCCACAGCTTATGTGCATCTGTGATGAGTTCCTCAGTCTGAGTTGGTCAAACTTCTCATTACTGCATGACAAAGATACTCCATGCCAGATTTGGGGCCTTAAAACATTAGTTGTGGCTTCCATTCACTAGTGGGATCACCTACTGTATGGTCCAATTAATCATGGTAGAAATAGTTTCAACTCTAACATGGTTTCCAAGACAGGACATTCAATGAATAAACAGGATCTCATTATATGGTGATAAAGCTATCAGAAGTTCCATATTGTGGCTCTGGCTGTTGCTCAAAAGCTACATTATACTTCTATAATGCTGTTACCAATGCGCATTCATCCCTTCCAGATTTTTAAAGTTCATCAGTTATTTCATTGATGCATAGTCAACCCTTTTAAAGAACTTTCTACCACACAAGTAGTGTCAATAGCATTTCACAAAGACTACACTGATAGCAGATCTTTTTTATTGTACACTATCTGTACTCAGAAGCTGTAGGCATGTGTGGGATTAACATACCTAATCACATTTTCTAGTCTGTCCTGCAACTGCAATAACACTGCTCCAATTCCACTATCACTGACATTGGTATCTAACAATAATAGATAATCTTGTCATGGATACACCATTACTGGGGCTTCCATTAAAGCATGTTTTAGGGACTGAAATGTTTGCTCTCACTCCTCACCCCATCTGAAGTGTATATTTCTACTTTAGTGAGAAATGATAATGGCGCAGTAATTTTCAAGAAGTTGGCCCACAATCATCAGTAGTACCAGGCAAAACCCAGAAATTGTGGATTTCTCTCTTTGTCATGAATTAAGGCCAGTCTTTTACCACTGCTAACTTAGCAGGATCTGTGGAGACTATTGCCAGCAACAATATAAACATAAAATTCCACCTTCATACACATGAATACACATTTTCTTGACTTCAGTTTGAAGCCTGACTTTTTTATCTATTAGAATACAATTTTTAGCTTCTTAGCTACACATTCCATCGTGAAACCAAATATTAAGATGGCATAAACATATACCAGGCATTTATCCTATTGCAACCCCTTCAGCGTAATCTCAATTAGCCTCTCAAAAGTGGCAGAATACACATCAACGACATCGAGACACCAGAGTTAAGTTGCTGATCCAACAGGAATCTTCAAATGCATCCAGACATTCCTCTTTTTGTGGCAAGCAAAAAACACAAACAAGAGTTGCCACATTCACCCATCTAAAATTAACATAGAACCAGGACACACATTCCTTCTTTCTAGCAATCACTACTGGAGATGACCAAGCACTTTCCAAAGGTTGTATGATTCCATAATTTAACATCCTTTGTATTTCAGTGCTGAATACACCCTAATGCTCCTAAGAAGCCTGTACAGTGGTTGTTTAAATAGATGTGTATCATATCTATCTGTATGATGTTGGCCAGTTGTTGTCCAAGCTAATCAGCCATCTAGTCCCACAAATACATTGACATATTCATCCAACAAATCACTGAGTTGCTGTCACATTGTTGGATCCTGAGAGAGCCGGGCTGACCATCAAACCTTTTGACATAAGTTGACTGCCATGCTGTCCAAAGTCGGTGGCCAGGTCAGATATTAGATACATTAGTTTTCCAGAATTGAAGTGACAGCAGTTAACTCTTTCTCTCAACTCTTCTGGTCTTGCTGATAACCTCTCTTACCTACGTTGCTGAATGGCAAAGTATGTACAGTTCACTTTATAGTGACTAATCAAACTGAATTCAAAGCAGATGCTTTGTTCTTATCTTCTAGAACTACATTCAGGAAGAGGCATCATTGACATCAACTACAGTATATAAACCATGGAAGGAATTGGATAGGCTTGCCTATTTACTGGATACCAGTGTAGTTGTGCTGCGGTGCTGGGATGTGTTGATGGTTGATTAATCTCTGGTATGACTCGTGCTCCACTTGATGTAGGTACCTGGGCACGATGGCCTGTCTAAGATACAACTATTGCAGGTTTCTTCTTCTCTTTCAACACATTTGAAGTTACATCTTACTACCTTGTCATAACAGAATCTGTTACCGTGCATCTCATTCTCAGGCAGTGTTTCATTGTTTCTCCAGGAAGTCCCCTAATAAGCTTACCGTATTATCGATCTGCAGAAAATATTGCTGAGTATGCCTTCCGTACAGAGGGTGCAGATTCCATGTAAGTGTACAGACGCCGGGGGTGCTCCTCTTCCCAGCCATGAACTCGGTTTGTTGGATTGCTAGCTTTTCCATCAGGTCGAATCGTCAGCGCAAATCAACAAAGACTATAAATGCCTATAAATTTAACTAAGATAGGTGGATAGATAGAAGGATAGACAACGCTCTTCTCATTCACGACACTCTCGTGTGTTAATATTAGTTCAGAATACTAGTATAAGAAAAGCTTTTTAATTTTAACCCGTATGACAAAATGTGTTTCAGGTACATTGTTCATTTATGTTAATGAATTTACCAAACAAGTTCACGTCACACCCAGAGAGAAATGGACAGTTTCTGTAGTAACATTAAAATGAGTAGCAATAAGACAAAGATTTATAGTTTTAACCATTTATCCTAAGTCAAAAGCTATTTTCCATGGTTTAAGCTTAATAAAAGGAAGATACTACGTCAAATTATTTAAATTCCTTTATATAACGTTGACATCTTTCACCTTTTCACAGTAGTCAATAATACTGATCAGCAGGCACCTACGCAGTTTCACAGCTATTGCAGTATTTCCAATTGTCAATCATTTTTCGGACAATCGTGATGAGCGAGACATGTAACTGTGTATTATGGGGGATTGCGTATAGAAAATTGCTCTTTCAGAAACAGTTGGTGATCCTCAGAAGCTGTTTATTTAAAAATGTTAAAACTGGACTAAATTAACTCATTGAATATCTTTTACTAAGATCTAGTTCTGATTGCCAGCAAGAGAAAATTCAGTTTCATTACTGCTACCTGGAAACGTATGGGTTACACGATCTAGGTTTTGTCACATCACCAGATGTTCACACGATCTAGGTGTTTCACGTCACCGGAAAGAATTGTAGATATATTATTGAATTTCTCTACTAAACCTTATTTGTATGTACGATTTAGATTAATGGCATGCTAGGTTGTGCTAAAAACAAACTTTATTTCCTTCAAAATCTAGTGTTTTTACCACGAGACGACTTAATTCTGTCATTACCAGTGTAGTAAACTTTTGTAACTATTAACATGGAAAGTTCTCCAAATACATACCTGGCTTTGAAGAGGTTAATGACGAAAATAACTTCAATGAATATATAAGTAAAGTTTTATACTTTATATTTGATATCATTTTTTTATAATTTCTTATATTAGGTCATCTAGAAATTAATGTCGTGTTTTGGAACACTTTCATTAACCAACCCCCAAAAAACGTACATCACATATAATAGTTAAACGAACTGCCTAAACATCACATTAGTGTAGCCTATATAATGTGTAAAGCTTAGTATACTCTAATCCCTTACAGTCATGACACACGACGAGACATACATTCGACATGTAATGATGTTTGAATACAAGAAGGGAAACAATGCCTCTGTAGACACAAAGAATATCAAAGAAGTTGATGAAAATGTTTGAACATTCGTAAATGTCAACGATGGTTCAGAAAATTTCGTTCAGGTGACTTTAGCCTTAAAAACCTTGATGGCAGGGGCCGACATGTTGGAATTGATACTGATGTTCTGAAGAAGTTTGTTGATTCTAATACAAAGCAACACACTCGTGAAATGGCCCTGAAATTGCATGTCTTTCATGAAACAAACGTAAACATCTAAGGAGTATGGAAAACTTCATAGAGAAGGTGTTTGGGTTCCTCACGAACTCTCCGATGATAATCGTTTCCAACGTGTGAACGTTGCTTCGTCTCTTCTGGAGTGTAATGCGCATGAACCATGTTTGGACAGAATTGTCACCGGTGATGAAAAATGGGTTCTCTATGCGAATATTAAACGCCAAAACCAATAGCTCAGTCCTAAACAAAAACCACTTCCGACCCCAAAACCTGGACTCCATCCGCAGAAAGTAATGCTTTTTTATTTGGTGGATCATCAAAGGCGTAATTCATTTCGAACTCCTCAATCCACATCGACTTGACCTATAGTCAACAACTGGAACGTTTAAATCAAGCCCTTCATCAGAAATGCCCTTCACTCGTCAATTGGAAAGGTGTTCTTCTTCTTCACAACAATGCACGTTTGACGCAACACAAGATTATGGAGTTCGGTTGGG
>NW_013668690.1:69461-73207 GCF_000517525.1 Limulus polyphemus
TTTAATCAGGGCATTAACAACCTGATTGTCAAATGGAAAAGCATCAACGATAAGAATGGAGAGTATTTCATTTAATAAATGTATTGTTTTGGTATATAAGTTGTTCAGGTTTTTTTCATCTAAATAAAAGCGACATTAATTTCTTGACGACCTAATGATTAAATTATTACATTTATCTCTTAAAATTAGCCGATTCCAAAAAAAAAAGGAAAAAAAAGAGAGAGATTGCAAAAAAAAAACAAAAAAAAAACAGAGAGAGAAACTATTTTCGTTTCTCCCCCTCTCTTTTAAAGCATAAGTCACAAAGCAAGATCCTGGACAGCCAGTATTATGTTGAAATATAATAACACGTGTTGCAGTTTATATAAACGACCAAAAAGAGAGTTATTTTGGGGGTTGAAATCCAGTGTTTAACAGTTTGTTATCTTTTAAGAAAATAAAGGGGAGATGACATCTTTCTAATTTACGTCGTTTTCTGTCGCTATCGATTTACAGTCAAAAAAGGATGGATTTGCCGGAAATTGGGCAGCTGCTGATTAATTGCTTTCTTATTAGTTCTTGGACGTCACTCGATACACATATGGAAAGAGCAATCTTTTTATTATGGAACATGAGTTCTACCAGCCATTACATTGTTCAATCACAATACTGTACAAAAACGATACTGACAACATATACACCTGTTCCTTTGGGAAAATCTTCCTACCTCAACGCATTCTACATTCCATGAAATAGTTTGTTTTACTGCAACTGTATTTTGTGTGTGGTTTGAAATAATAACTATATAAATACATTATACTGAAGTTATATAAATTGGGAAAAGTGTTTCATAATTTCTGATAAACTCGACAAGCTTGACTTATAAGCTTCAAAGTTCTACAACTATTTTTGAAAATAGTTTCTTACAAATTCAAATTGTGACATTGATATACAATTTAAAAGTATAACAATAAAGAGCAAGTGTTTGCCTTCATTTGAAAATTGCTTAATAAATGTTTTGTGATTACTCCATAAAAGTAATTTGTTGCGTCATCGAGGTCACGTGACTGGTGTGGCGCCACCTATTTTCTAGAACTATCCTGTACCTTGGCGAATGCTCTAGTATTTGAAAATTGCTTAATAAATGTTTTGTGATTAATCCATAAAAGTAATTATTATAAACTGAAGTAAACAATTTCGTCCTCATTTGTCATAACCATCTACTTTTGAACTGGACAGCTTACTGGAGGTCTTACGTACGTTCTTTATATGCATTATATTTGTTAAAATAGGTTTCTAATCGAAAATTATCATTAAAATGCAGAGAAAATACGAGAATATTTACGAACACTCTTTTCAGTATAAACAATAAAATCAGCCACTATTTATCTCTTGTACAATTTTTAACAAGTGCATTTGATAAACACAACACTGACTACTATAGCTTTTTTAAGAACACTTGAAACATAGAAACAGGAGACCGTGCTTGAATAGTAAGTTTCGAAGAAATAGCATCTTAAGAATAAACTCTTTAAACATGGGTCATTAGACAATGACCTTTACAAAATTTGTAAACAAGCGTACATTGTTAAAAAAAAAAAAGAAGAAAAACGTAAGTTAAGCCTAGAAATGAATATGACATAAACAAAAATATTAATATCCCTCATATTTAATGACTAAAGACCCGGAGACTGAATAGTGTAACAGTAATTCAAATATTAAAATGTGGAAAAAAAAGGTAACATTTTATATAGTACCTCTTATATTACTCTAATTTCGAGTTCCTTTTCCGTGTATGTAGGTTTACGGACTATTTGACCTCACGTTTCAATCTGTGAACAGACCTTTTCTCTTACGATAACAAAGAACATGATGGTAGAGCAGTGAAAATGTGAAGGTCTGTTTTTTACTCAAGCCTTGAAGCGAACTAAATATATATATAAGTTGTTTTCGTGACCAGAGACCACAGTTTATTGTTTGGTATTTATTCTGCCAAGTAACCCATCAGTTTTTATAATAGATAAAACGTTGGCAAATTGGTATAAACAGCCTTCTTATTCAATAGTTTTATAACTAATATTAGGCTAAATAATTAAAGGTAAGGTTAAAAATCTAAAAATAAACGCTTCTCGCCCATCCCAATTTTTTAAAAATTCCGGACGAAAACCAATCATTTTGTTATTCGTTGGCCCAATGAAATATCTTGCTAAGTTCAAATTGATTATTAAATGTGTAAAAGTACTTAAAAAACAACAATAATAAAAACATTTTCATCCATATTGACAGCAATCACCTGAAAAATTAATACTACAAAAAATAGAACAGACTTATTTTTTTCTTTACATGGAAAGGGAAAAACCCAATCGCAAATGAAGCTAAAAGTGCGAAGCACCTCGCCCCATTTTCTTGCTAATCATTCATCAACTTTTTCTGTGAATCAAAAACATCCGCGACAAAGTAAAACTATCTCAAGAACATTCATTAAAACACTGTACAGTTTATAATTTTCAGGTACCTTTACCTATATTGTTTATATTCCATTTTTTCTCACTTGCTCAACCTTACAAAAATAACCTTCCTCCGATACACAATTGTTGTTTACATTTGAGATTAACTCTTATTAGAGCTTGAGTGTCTATGCGGTTTTGTCAGATTTGAAATAATACATAAATTGTGAAATCCATTCGTAGTGGCCTTGAAGTAGGCTACAGCATGGTGAAGCAAAATGTAGTGTTTAATTTGCAAAATGACATCATGTTTACGGATACTCTAATCGCTTGAACAGTCAAGCAGAAATAGTTTCTTCATGCACCATAAGCATCAACAAAATTAGATGTTCACCAAAAATGGTTAGCGAAGATCAAACGAGAAAATTCTTTAGCTGGCAAAAAATGGTAACCATCACGTGATAGTCGTATCGGTAATACAATAACTTAAGCTTTTTCTATACAGTAAACTGTGGTGATTCAATCCTTTTTAACAGAGATAAAACTCATATTCACTGTAAAATCAACAACCAATTGTTTCTTACTCGACGACCGACAGTATGGAAGATATACGAAACGGTTGTTTGAGGCAGGCGCAATGCGACATAGGGAAAAGGTGTGTTTTATAACCCTTTTGTGTCAAGTTTCTATTGTGTAGAATTAGGT
The DNA here is from genome assembly GCF_000517525.1 of Limulus polyphemus. NCBI lineage: Eukaryota > Metazoa > Arthropoda > Merostomata > Xiphosura > Limulidae > Limulus > Limulus polyphemus. The sequence goes on from NW_013668690.1 coordinate 72,593, forward strand.
GACCTATAAAGCTCCTGTATGGAGTTAGAAAACCTGTTAGCTCTAGTTGATTTTTTATGTTAAAAAACAACAGAATATTACTGAAGAGTGTTACTATCTTATTTATGTTAACTTTAACTTCTCGCAGTTTCTATAAACTTAAAAGTTAACTTTGACTATACACAACTGATGAGAATGTATAGCTATAAACATAAATTGAAAACGTGTAAGCTAGCGTTTGAAGGAGTCTCTGAGAGCACGTATATTAACAATATTTGTATTCATGTTTTCACGGCATATAAGTTAACAACAGTTTCATTCAGATTATCAAGGTATATAAGTTAACATATTGTTTCATTCACGTTATCAGAACATATAAGTTAACTTATAGTTTCATTCAGATTATCAGAACATATAAATAAACATATAGTTCCATTCACGTTATCAGAACATATAAGTTAACAACAGTTTCATTCAGATTATCAGGTTATATAAGTTAACAACAGTTTCATTCAGATTATCAAGGTATATAAGTTAACATATAGTTTCATTCACGTTATCAGAACATATAAGTTAACTTATAGTTTCATTCACGTTATTAGGACATATAAGTTAACAACAGTTTCATTCAGATTA
>NW_013668690.1:73983-80098 GCF_000517525.1 Limulus polyphemus
TAAGTTAACAACAGTTTGATTCACGTTATCAGGACATATAAGTTAACAACAGTTTCATTCAGATTATCAGGACATTTAAGTTAACAACAGTTTCATTCACGTTATAAGGACATATAAGTTAACAACAGTTTCATTCAGATTATCAAGGTATATAAGTTAACATATAGTTTCATTCACGTTATCAGAACATATAAGTTAACTTATAGTTGCATTCACGTTATTAGGACATATAAGTTAACAACACTTTCATTCAGATTATCACGGCATATAAGTTAACAACAGTTTCATTCAGATTATCAGGACATATAAGTTAACAACAGTTTCATTCAGATTATCACGGCATATAAGTTAACAACAGTTTCATTCAGATTATCAGGTTATATAAGTTAACAACAGTTTCATTCAGATTATCACGGCTTATAAGTTAACAACAGTTTGATTCACGTTATCAGGACATATAAGTTAACAACAGTTTCATTCAGATTATCAAGGTATATAAGTTAACATATGGTTTCATTCGCGTTATTAGGACATATAAGTTAACAATAGAGTAGTTTAAGTTGTGCTTGGGTTTTAGGATGTGTGAGAGGACTGTTAAAAACACACACTTTCCACATGGATGGTTCCATGGATTTCTGGTAACTTGAATACCATTTACCTGTGCTAAAGAATGCTGATATCCACAAATACTAGCATGTAGTGCACTGTGGATATGGCCGGTCTGAACAATAAACATTTATTATGGCCACCTGAACGTCATGCAGGCAGAGACGGCGAGCTTTGATAAGTGATGCAGTTGACTTCCCGTGTGTCACGTGCCACATCTATGCGACGGCATTATTCTATAATCTTATAATTTAAAAGTTATACACTCTGAATTGGGATAATTAACTTATAATTATTTGCGTTTTAGTTGTAAGCCTGAATGTTAACATTGTTTGTGCTGTCAAATTTCTTAAAATTATTATAATTACGTAAAGTTTGTGTATAAGCGTAACCTAAGATTCACTGAAATAAGATTAAAGTATATTTTTGGGCTTTTATGACCACAACTCGTCTGTTTTTAAGTATATTTATATTCAATGGAAAATATACGTTTTTCACGAAATTTCGTATTTTTGAACGTTTTAATCAATATATGAATAACACGAAAAATATCAGTTGACTTTTACCCCCTCCCCAGAAGCACAGGGATATGACTGCGGACTTCCAACGCTAAAAACCGGGTTTCGATACCCGTGATGGGCAAAGCACAGGTAGCCCATTGTGTAGCTTTGTGCTTAAGTACAAACAGACTAATTGATTTTTATCAATAAATAGTATAGTAGGAATATTCAAGCAATTACTTGATTAATTATAGTTTTTGAAATGTAATGCTCAAATGCCATAGTTCAACGGTTTTAATGATCGTTATTGAAATATAACAGAAGCCTCCTATTCTATAACAAAAAAAAATACAAATTATCAGTTTGATTGAACTTTTCGCTGCGATAAGACAGTACCCTGTAATAAATAACCTACTAGATGTATTTAGGCAGGGTCCACGAAAGTGTTCTGTTTCAAGAGTAATAATACCAAAATTAAGAGTAACAAGTATTTTTATTTCTTGCTTTTAAAGTTCATATGTTATACTGTGTTGTAGCCTACAGAGTGCATAATTTTTCTCGTGATTCATGGCATGCGCACATTTTACTGACGTCACGACAGTACAAATTGCAACATTAAGTGCCCCTTATGTAACGTCATTTTAGTGTCTACTGACTGACTGACAGACAACACACTACTGTATAGAGGTGCGAGTGGTTAATGGTGACCTCTCCAGATGGCTTTCGGCCCCCTTTCGGGGAAATAAAACATTATCACCGCCCCTTGGCAGGCTGAAACGCATGAATAAATAAAATTCACTGAAGAAGTAAAACGTAATCCGTACCTATGACTTTACTTATGGAATACGGATAGATTGTTCAGCACATTCGATTAAGTACCTCCCCTATAAGGAAAATCGCGAGTTTAAACACAACTCGATCACCGTTTTAACTTCTTCTCAGTGTTTGTGATATTTTAGGTAAAAGTTCGTGTTATTAAAAATGTTTAATAAGATGAGCCTAAAGCAACAATAAATATTTTCAAGAAATATACTATAGGTCAGTTTAAAATACATCGAAACTGGATCTCAGAACGGCTTGGATGAATACACTTGAAGATTAGTTGTCGAGCAACGATAGTTCTTGAAACTTAATTCTTTCATCCTTAACCATTGTCATTTCGTTGGATATGACTGGAACTTAATTCTTTCATCCTCAACTATGGTCATTTCGTTGGTTTTGACTGGAACTTAATTTATTCATCCTCAACTATGATCATTTCGTTGGATATGACTGGAACTTAATTCTTTCATCCTCAACTATGGTCATTTCGTTGGTTTTTACTGGAACTTAATTCTTTCATCCTCAACTATGGTCATTTCGTTGGATATGACTGGAACTTAATTTATTCATCCTCAACTATGGTCATTTCGTTGGATATGACTGGAACTGAATTCTTTCATCCTCAACTATGGTCATTTCGTTGGATATGACTGGAACTGAATTCTTTCATCCTCAACTATGGTCATTTCGTTGGATATGACTGAAACGTAATTCTTTCATCCTCAACCATTGTCATTTCGTTGGTATATGACTGGAACGTAATTTTTTCATCCTCAACTATTGTCATTTCGTTGGATATGACTGGAACGTAATTCTTTCATCCTCAACTATTGTCATTTCGTTGGATATGACTGGAACGTAATTCTTTCATCCTCAACTATTGTCATTTCGTTGGATATGACTGGAACTAATTCTTTCATCCTCAACTATGGTCATTTCGTTGGATATGACTGGAACTTAATTCTTTCATCCTCAGCTATGGTCATTTCGATGGATATAGAAGCAACTATTTCTTGACATTTTGGTTTCCATTGTATCAAACTTCACCAAAAAAGGGCCAGGTCCATTTTAAACGAAACATTTTGAAAAAATTCACATTAATTTCATTTAGGTGGACATAGAGTTCAAAACCATATTTAAACAGATCGAAAACACACAAGTCTATTGGAGCTGAGTTAGAGGGCTTTACAGACATGCCATCGAATGTCATCGCAGTGATTTCAGTTTCTGTGACTTTATTTTTTATTAAAACAACCATTAATTTCAATGTGTGGCTGAAAGTTTGTAGTTTGAGAGCTTTGGTTGCTTTCAAATCTTTGTTGATTGTTTTTAAAGGTATCACAAGATAGGTTCAAATTACTTGCAAAGGCATTTCGGGTCGAGGTGCTTTTTTTCTGAATCATATATTTCTCTTTGGTTCTGATAGGTCTGGGGTGTGGTTTCGGTGCCTGTTGATGTCCTAAATGCTCTGCTAGGCGAGGTTTTCGGTCTTTATAAAGACAATTAAAGATTCTCTTCTTCGAAATGTTGTGTTCTTTTGCTTTACGTTGCTTAACAGTCTCGCTGTGTGAATATTTGTCTCGAAAAGGAACGCGACAGAAACCTCCAGCTATAAATCTTCCGTGAGAGTACTTGCACTGTCGAATTGTCAAATATTCGTCGGAAACCAAACATATGACGGTGTTGAAACATGTCATCATGGCGCCATGATTCCCATTTACAGCGATACGCCCCTGCATTACAGTATTTTCTATATTTACGAAAACAGTGCAAAAAATGACTTCCAATTAATTAATTAATATGCATTCGCCAATAAATTGTTACTACACTCTTTGGCGTAACAGATACCTTTAAAGTCTTTGCAGGTTTATATAAGAATTTTCAGTAAAGAATATAATTATTCTACAGAGGGTTGAGTACGCTACATTGAAACGATTTTGAATATACAAATCTGTAACTCACATGGCAACCACAGCCGATATAAAGTCGTGGTGGAAAGACATGTATCAGAAGCACATTTAGACATTGTTTAGTGTTTCACAGGTGGTTTTATACCAACGAAAACTGACTGCTTTCGGGAAAGGTATGTAACAGCCCTTTCCGACACAAAAATATCCATACACTAAGATTATAAAGATATGTTCAGACAGAGAATTTTGAATTTCCGAGACAGAGATATCCTTTGTCCGTCAGTATGCTAGGAATGACTTCTAATGTGTCATACATGCTCGAACATTAGGGAATATTTAAATGTCTACTCATATGAAGGTGTAAATAAAACACATCTAATAGACATAAATAGACAGGAAACACGTCAAAAAACAACAAATATTTCGATTATTTATACAAAATGGACAAACAACCTAGAAATTTTATTTCAGTATCTTTCAAGTTGCTTATGGTAAAAGATAACACATACCTTTTCTTTCACGTTTTATAAATCCAATATGTTTACAATCCAAATAAGCTGTTACATCCATCATACTAAGTTTCGATCCAGAACTTGCATATTTGTCATTTAAAGTTAGATACATAGTTCTTAACTTCTTTGTTCTTAACCCACGAACTCGAGTATTGTCATTCGGTCATCCATCAATGATAGACTTATATGTTAAGAAATTCATTGCATGTTTGTAGGTCTGTACGAGTCGAAACTTCTATTATCTCTGTATTTGTCTACAACAGATTCATTCCTTAACTTTCATCAGAAGAGATAACGCTGTAATGACAATAGGTACATCAGTTTACTGTCAAAAACATCGATGATAAAAAAGCTATTATAAAATTGTCTCCCTTCTAGTTACCTTTTATTCTTTAATATAAAACTTAAGTAAGTGTAACTTAAGGATATTAATACAGTGAAATTTACAATACGTTGTAAATTTTCTTACAACAACAGAAGTATAACAAGTTTTGTACACTAGCTTGTATGAAAGCTAATTTAATCCATACACATTTCAGTTTTATAAATATCAAAGGTTATTATGCTGTCAATATCTTGTCTTGAAAGATACTGAAATACAGTTTCTAGTTTGTTTGTCCCTTTTGTATAAATACTTGATCTCAAGGAGGGATCATGTGACTAACAAATGTAAAAGTATTACAGAGTTCCTTCGATCTGTATTATACATGTGTATAAAAATAATCATACCTACAGTGGGGGGGGGGGGCAGACAATTTACATTTTAATGTTTTGTATAGCTTCTAAAATAAAGAAACTTGGATTACTTGCATCTTATGTTTCATTTATGATATTCTGTTTGAACAAATATATAAGATAAGCTGTGAGTCAGTGTAATCATGTTGGATTTATAAAATGTGAAAGACAATTTCATTTATCGCAAGAAACAACAGTTGAAATATTTTGTCATTAACTTTTTATTGTTACCATAGTTATTTTATAAACTGTGTTTGTTCTTTCTCTATAGATATATTTGATAACTCTTGGTTAAAGTATCTTCTTTCTCTATACTATCTTCGAAAGTTTCGTTGATAATTATGACTCTTTAATTAATTATAGATTGAAAAATAAATTTATTCACTCTTGTCAACATTGATCTCGTGAATTAGCATGTTACAAGAATAGTGAGTTTGAGTAAGATCGTCGACTTCACACCGTTTTATCTTCATTAGTTGTAAATTAGGGTACGCTTATTTATCATATACATTAATAAGCTTTGGGTTAATCTATTTATTCAGTTACTTTTGATTATGAACTATAGTTTTAAGTAAATATCAAAATGAGAAATCTGTGCACATAAATTCTGACATTCTGAATTGAAAAAAACAGAGATAATGTTATCAGATAACATATCAATACCATGATAATCAACTCGATACGTAAACAATATAGAGAGGATATTATTAACCTATGCAACACGAATTACACGATTCCATCCTTCTAGATAAAAATCTTGTTCAGTTATGCTCTGTACAACCACACTAATATTTGAGATCCATTGTTTAAGTTTCTCCCATTCTGTTGAAGAAAAAGTGATACCTTCCTTGGTTGGATATAGTTTTCCTTTTCCAAAGTCCTTGAACTGTTGAATGTGAAAATTCAAATTATTCTCGTAAGTTGATAGAGTGATGTAATGGTCATTCCCAATAGGATAGGCCTGAGATGAATCAGGTGCTCCTTCCCGCCTGTTGAATACAACTTTCATTTTATTCTAAGCCGACAGTCT